>NW_004797595.1:439439-467394 GCF_000002075.1 Aplysia californica
TGTGTGTGTGTGTGCGTGTGGTCCGAGGTCGGGAAGACGCCTTGACCACACTAACCACAAGGCGCCCGAACGCTACTGGGTTTTGTGGGGGAGGGGGGGTATTTCTGGCAAAGTTACAAATGGTACGTTCCACCAAAGAAAAGGAAGGGAAACGTTATGGAAGACTAACCTTTCCGTTCTTGCACAGTATAGTATGCCTCTTACCATTGTTCACAAGGCAGAACGACACATTAAATTTTGCCCAGTCGCCATCGGAGTGATAAAGTCAACTGAAAACGTGGATCTCCGCCTTTCGTTTCAATCCATGATCAGTGTTTTCAACCCGTGATTTTTTTGGGTTACTTTTCACGGCCGGTATAGCCTAATTATAATATGAGTACAGTGTCAACTAATTATACGATTTGGCACTTTATATTTTGTTTTTTAAAGTGTTTTACGACGTTCGAAACAGCATAGGGTTATATGAGCGCACGAAACACAAAGGAGGTGAGGGGGTGGGGACAGAAAGTGGAGACGTAGGCAGACGAAAGAAAATTATTAGAGAGCAGGAAAGGAGACAGTTTTAAAGAAGAACATTTGTCTGTCGCTACCCGGATTTGAACTCGGGACCTTTGAATGAGAGACGAACACCTAAACCTCTAGGCCACGAGAGGCCCCACTTTATATTTACCGTGAAACTAACACAGTGAGGTGCAAAATAAACAACCACATATGAAGTATGAAGCAGGCGAATAAAACATTAAATCGGCCTGGGCAATAGATTTCTTCTGTCATAGTGAAAAGATGACCGCCAAATTGCAGAGATAAGACAATAACAAACCAATCATGATTCATTATACTTATAAATTAAAATAGGTTTTCGAAACGTAGTTTGCTGGATAGAGGGCGCCACTGTTATGTCATACTTTTTTTCATCCCTCTAGTGTTTGATTATGTATCTCACTCTTTTCTAGTATTAAATGCCCGTTACTGAATCAATTTGACTACCGTTTTCCCAAACTACTACAAAGTAAATAAATAAGCCAAAACAAAGAAGAAAAAGAAATGATAATGACCAAGAAAAAATATGGCAAAATATCTAAGGCAGTCAACACGTAAATCTACACATTAATGTTTGCAATTCTTCACAATGGTTTCAGATATAAGAAAGGGCATACTATTAACCTACAATAACAATATTATAATTGCTTGAGTTGGACAGTGGTTTTGGCTCTCCATTTTCCTGACAAGTCACTGAACCTACTTTTTGCGCAAACAAGGAAAACATGTAGTCTGTTAAGTTTATCGATAATCTCTCGACACCAAAAGAAATAACCCACGAACAATCGAACGCCCAAAGCTTCATAATCACAACAAGATCTGCTACAACTAACTTCATCATTATTGAAGCTTGAACTCAACCCACATTTTCATTCACAAGTTCTCCTCGCCAAACTGTGTGCCGTGTTGTGGCGAGTGGCGAGTGCGTCGTAAAATAGTGCGCCCGCTTTCTTCAACGCATGCACACAGACGGGTCGGTGTGATCCATAGCGCTATGGTGTGATCCATTGCCAACTGAATGGATTAGAATCTAGATCAAAATGGTTTATTTTAAAGTTGGCAATGGTTTGACAGGATTGAAACTGAAATGATTTAGGAAGTGTTGCTGGCTTTCAGACTGTTATCTACAGGTAGTTATATTGTATATCGTCTTCCCACAACCTGTCTCTCATGGCTTTTTAACAGGGGCATCAATGTCACCCATATTTTGCAGAGCAGTTCGTATCTATAATTTGTCTTAACTTAATCATATTTTTCCACAATTGAGGCTAGATTTTAAAAACTTTTCTCCTTTAATTTATATAAAATATTACAACTCTCATTCACGCGGAAAATGGAATTGTTTACAGCACTTCCAGCTTCTCACCCACATTTAGCGTACGCATGTGGCTTACGTCACAGCTCACCAATGACACTTTTTAGAGGCAAAACTAGTTAAAAGTACTTAATTTTACAGTGCACCCTTTTTTGCTCTAAAAGTTCTCAAAACATGCGTTCAAAAAAGATAATCTCGCGATTAGAAAAAAAAAATGACGGATTTGCTTTTTTTCTATAATAGACCTAACAGATGTTTAAAAAATATTAATCTGTTAGACAAATTGTGAGGCAGCGCGGTGGAATCAGGCTCTCGTCAAAAATAATCAAAGTGAAGAAAAGTGCCCTTTTCCGCAAGTTTGTAAATGTTTATCAATTTTTAAAAAAATTTGGCTCAACACCTTTCATACTCATTAAGAACTCAATGCTGCGTGGATTTTTCTGAAAAACGTTGATTAAAGGCACAAAAAATGTAAATTTTCAGTTACCACGGACTCTTAAGCTAAGGAAATAACTTATATTTGGCGAACATTTTCTCACTAATTTTACCTCTGAAAACAGGTGACCCCCACCTTTCGAAAATATCTCGACTTGTATTCAAGATAAATGGATATTTTTCATCCAAATAAAGACAAGTGAACAAGCTTTAAGATGATACCAATACCTCTACATGCCAAAAAATGGACGAGAGCCTGATTCCACCACGCTGCCTCACAATTGATAAAAATCACTGTGCTAAAGCTGAAGAGTTTATGTTCGATAGTTAAGGAGACATTTGACTATAAGTTGCGCCACAACATTTTTGACCGCACTATAAAGTTTGTGACATCATGACGCGTCGTGTCAAAGAAATCTCGAAGCCAAATTGCAAGTGCCTTGGTGAACGCATCATAGAGCTGTGACGTGTCAAGTGTGGTGTTCTTGCGCACTTTGTCCATGGCAAATCTGAGAAAAAAGGCTGAGCAATACAGAAAAACATGATTATTGCGGCCCCGCTACAGCGGGACCATCCCTACCGCGAGACCTTACCGGAATCCCCCCTTTATTTCTATGTAAACTAAATTACCTGTGCTCAGGTTTAGCGGAGCAAGGAAAGGTCCGAACTCGGATACAGCGGGAGAGATCGAGTGAACTATAGCTGGGGGGGAAGAGGGCACAAGCAACGAGACCGAAGAAAAGATGGCTTCCAACAAAGACAAAAGGAAATGCTTCTCACTCGAATGAAACCCGAGATAATCAAAGAAGTTGACAAGAAAAGTAAGACAGTCTAAAGCGCAAATTTTATTGATATTGAAGGGAGGTAGTTATGAGGATTTTATTTAAAAATTCGGTAATTTCTCCTTTGCATTCTTATAGCGGGAACACGCCTGCAGCGAGATTTTGCTAACGGAAACAAATGTCCTGATGTAGCCGTGTTCTACTGTATATCGAAGCAACCTTCTCACGCTATGATGTTCGAGTTGTAATCGAATTTTCAACTCTCTTTGGCAAGTCTGCAGTTGAAACCCAGGGTGATCTATGCAAACTAATCGGAAGTAATGGCCCCATTAGTACAAACAGTCAGAAAATAGATCAGGGAGGTTGAAAGTGGGAGGTCTGACATGAAAGATGAAGTGCACACGGGGAGGACCCCAGTTGTCTTTGTGGCGACAGTGAAGACAGAACCAAAGCTGTTGTGGAGGAAGATACGAGAAAAACATGTGGGGAAATGAGTGAAATAGTCGGTATGTCCACTGCAACAGTTCACCGAATATTGATCAATGATCTTGGCAAGACAAAAGTTTTCGCAAAGTGGGTGCCCCATTAATTTGTTGACACAAGAGCAGAAACAGACCCGTGTTCACGCGGCTCGGTACTTTTTGACCCGTGTTCAGCAAGAGGGTTTCTCAGTACAATCGTCACTGGCGATGAAACTTGGGTGTATTCACTAGATCCCGAGTTGAAAAGATAGTCGGCTCAATGGCTTGGTTCGGATGAGCCGAGGCCACAGAAAGCCCGCAAGAAAACATGGGAGAGAAAGGTAATGCACTTTTCGACATGAGTGGCATCACACTGAGCTAGCCAATCCCACCTGGCTGAACTGTCAATGGTGACTACTACAGGTTCTTCCTAAAAGACAAACTGAGACCTTCGAGACGGAAAAAAAGACCCGCCTTGCTTGGAAAAGGCGTCTTCCTGCATCATAACAACGCGCCTGTTCATAAGCCCAGAATTGTTGAGATTCTCGAGGGCTACTTTGGGAATTATTGGAATCCTCGCCCTAGTCGCCCGATCTCGCCCCATGCGACTTCCTCCTCTTCTCCAAGGTGAAAGAAATGCTGAGAGGTCGACGATTTGAGGACGAGGACCAGGTTCAAGAGGCTATGAGAAAAGCTCTCAGGACCTTGGACAAACGATTGCTGATCATTGTTTTTGACCGCTTTGTGTATATCGAATGGAGAAATATCTGGAACTTGATGGCTCCTACGCGCATTTCTGATTCGTCAACCCACAGCCACATCCCGAATGGCCAGCCACATCCCAACCTTTGACATGGGTCAAACTTCAATCTATTTATAGATCCCCAGTTACCGGAACATGTGATAGTCGCGATATTGAGATTGTTTTGGTCTCTCTTTACTCATCAGCATCACCACACGAATTTGTTGATGCTTTTCTCTGGACTCTGCCTTTACTAAAATCTCGAATCTAGATCTAGTTGCTGGTTGCAGATTTCTGGAATCCAGTACATTCAAGAGATTAAATAAACTGGACTAAGCTCTAGCAGTAGACTCTTCTATTTCTACTTCTAAAACCTCCAAGACTACAAAGGCCAAGACTCGTTAGGCTTCATTTTTATTAAAAGCGTTATTTAACACAAAGCCTAAGAACTTAGAGAGAGAGAGAGAGAGAGAGAGAGAGAGAGAGAGAGAGAGAGAGAGAGAGAGAGAGAGAGAGAGAGAGAGAGAGAGAGAGAGATTTCAATAGTTTAATTTATTATTTTTTTGAAAAGGTTTTCCCTCATACATTCGCACATTGCAATATCTGACACGATACTTATTTCAGTGGAGCACATCAAAGTAACCCAATTATAGTTAGGCAATAGGCCTACTATAGGTAAACGGTACTTACATAATATTAGTTTTTGTAAGCGTGTTGCAATAAATACAAACCTGCAGAAGCACACGTTGTTTACAATATACGTGTACTAATATGTCACAATGCCTGTTTGCGAGTGCTAATCGTAATAAATCATCACTCGTGACCTGAAGTGACGCTTGTTGCCTAGTACTAATATGCATCTTGAACTTGACGAGCCACGTCGCGTCTCATTTCTTTCCCATAGATGAGGTTGAGAGGCTCCATGCCCTGGCGATTACAGGGAGCTCTTCGTGAATGAAGTATGATAGCCATAATTACTCTCGCACTTCTTTCTTAAGTGGAGGTCGACGAGCAGGGATGAAACAGACCCTTCGGTAACGCCACGCGTGAGTCGTGCGTCGCCGCTAAGCCCTCCCGAGTTGACATGGGTGCAGTCAATAAACATTTTTGCTCCCTCCGATGGATGTTCTCATCAGAGCTTCAAGAATCAGTTCCTAATGAACTAGAGTTTAGCCAGCAATCCATCTGGAATCGGGAAGTCGCAGACGAGTTTGGTGAAAAAGGCTCTTCGAGGAAAAAAGGCAGGGTAGGTGACTTGCGGCACAAGAACGTTGTAGTCTACTGAACGACTTTCAGATACAGTCAAACATCGTTGTACCGCCCCCAGTTATACCGCAAGGTTATGTCAATGCATAAAAAGGAACGCTTATATAACCATACAGACATCAACATAAGTTAAGGACCACCTTGACAGGCAGCCCTGGGTTTTTTTTAATCCGAAAAAGACAGCAAGGAATGTTTCAAAATTGTTTGCACTGAAAGCGTTAATGGGTTACTAATGTGTACTGCAAAGCTTCTAAAATGGGCAAAACCACCACGTTCAGCACGGAAATCTTCGGGGAATTTTAGCCAAATTTGATTGCTTTTTGCTATCGATTTGTGAGCGACATCACGGACAATATCTGGTGCACGTATAATAAACGGACGTACGGTCTCGAACAGCGCTCACTTTGGTGACAATAAAATCCGCCGTTTGCGCAAAATACAGTATCGCATCAGCATGTCACCAAGACGAAAGCTGAGAGACTTTGATCGTGCCAAAGCTATGGCATGGCCGCAGGATGGAGTTGGAGCCAGAGAAGTTGCCAGAAAACTTGCGGTGTCATACTCTGCCATTGTCCGGCTGAGGCAGCGCCATCAAGCCACTGGATCAGTCCAAGAACGCCCACGTGCAGGTCGACCCAAGAAGGCCACTCGGTGTGTTTGCAAGTGGTCCTTAACTTATGTTGAAGTCTGTACCAAATGACAGGCCAACACCAAAACCCCTAGACAACGAGAGCACTCGGTCTGTGTGCATTGGAACTCATCTCGTTTAACGACAAATAACCTAACCATTACACTACAGGAACGTGGTCACCAGCTACAAAACAAAAAGCAAACGTAAAACATGTCTTGGTAGTTTTCAACAGCTTTTATTACGTCATATCCACCACGTTCAAGACGGGGCAGTTTCAATTGCAAACAATAGATACATAAGAACAGTTGGAATCCAGTCGAACGGAAATTGTCTGCTTCCTCATGACTCAGATACCAAAACCGTAAATGCCCTCTGTAAGATAAACTATAAAAAAAGGAAACCAACACGCACTTCTTGGGTGAGACAGACTCTAGTCTTTTGTTTAAAACGCAAATTGACTAAAACGAGTCTAGAACTAGTCTGTAGTGTAACACGGATAGGTCGAACACAGAAGACTCGAAATCACGCATCCGCCGAACTGTGTCTGCGATCCCGTTGTCTTCTATATCTTTGTAAGAAACCCCTCGAACAACGGATCTCTCGAACTACAGAGTACGATCCCGACGAATCCGAGCTATCCGTGTTATACTGTATAATCAAAATTAACCCAGACATACATTGTAACTATCTGAAATTAACACCACAGCAAGGCGACTCCTGATTGTAAAGATAGTATATTTTAAGTCCCCTGTCGCACAATTTAGAACAATTAGGAGGGCGACAGTTCGACCCTGCTTGTCAATAACAGCCCAAGCTGAGTAGGATACAGTGTCTCTGCAGAAAGATGTTAGTTTTAGTTTTAGTAAGGTTTTACTGCGCTCGCAACTGCATGAGGTCATATGAGCGCCAAGGGGTGGATGTCAACAGAGAAGTCCAAACGGGGAACCAGGCTTACTCTGCTCATCTTTCAAGCCTCAACAGCACAAAGTCTGTTTCGACTCAAGGCACCCTGGAAATAGCAGGGTAAGCTCTGTTTCCCCAACTGCGTTTGAGGCCAAATATGACTGTAGTCGCTTAACCACTGGTCAGAATGACTATATATATAGCTTGACCACTGGTCAGATTGGCTATATATAGCTTGACCACTGGTCAGATTGAGAATATCTCTTGACCACTTTCAGTTCGACCATTGCTTGACCACTGGTCAGTCTGACCACTGCCACAGGTCACTTTAACATGACCTTGAACGTAACTTGACAGGGGGAACAGCTCTCGAAATAGCAGGTCACAAGAGAGGGACAAACATACAAAAGAAGTAGAGGAAAAATGACGATAGTAAGGATGAGCATAGAAAAAGCAGCAGTTCCATCTGCAACGTAACACACACGTAATAATGAATATTTTTAAAAGATAATGGTTTTCTTATACTAACGTCAGCAAAGTAAGGTAAGTGAAGGGAAGCGTTTCTTATCGGGACGAGAGAATCATTGGGCTGGCTGATCGAAACTGTTTTACGCCCTCCTAGTCAGTGTAGACAATTGCTTCAACTCTATCTTTGCCGCCACCCTGGTTAAGTGCGACACATTATCATCCTGACACTTGTAAACAGACAGGAACCGAACGTAATGTGGGTCACGACAGGGAGCCTATTACAATAAAGACGCCAGGATTTTTCCGAGTCCAAATTTCTTCGAATGTTCATTGCTTGAAGTGGAATCGGTGTGAAAAGACCGATTCCATTATAGGCCATAAGATATAAAAGAATATTAGCATATCTGACCCCTTTGCCCGCAGAATGAGGGGAACCAATTCTTAACAAAAAGAAGTAAAGGAAACAAATCTCTTGAAGAGTTTTTCCCATGTGAAGCAGACAGAACGTCTGACTCTGCTCAGATTGGTGGACTTAAACCCCAAACCTGCTGACTGTCAATTGCTCAAGCAATGAGAGCATTAATGCCCATTCAATAGACTAAGGCGAGGAGGATGAAACAATGGTTTTGCCTCAACTACCTTTGTTACCCAAACAAAGGCATCATAGTAATTCTATACGGTCAATGAACATGGACAAAAAGTATTTTATCATTAGTCATAAATTTAAACACCTCACAGATGCAATAATGCTCCATCCACATTGTGGACAACAAGATAAACAAGTTCGATATTTTACTTGACATTACATCATTTTCTTTTCACTCGCAGTGAAACAATGACAAGTGGGCAGGACATTTACACGATGAATATATGTACAAAAATATTTTTTTTTTGACAGGCCTCATCACCTTTTGCTTGAATTTTTTTTCTAACCAGCCACAGAAACAAGCCCAAAGCTCTATAGATGGATAGAATACAGTGGAGTCCGCTTAAAAAGTGAACTCTTTGGGACAAGAAAAAGTGTTCACTTTATCTGAGGTTCAGTTTAAATTAACCATTTGGGTAGGGTGGAGGCCTAGAAACAGTAGCTACGTACAGTGGTGGGTCTAGGATGGGGGGGGGGGGGGGGGGGACAACACAGTGGGCGAGTCTAGACTATAGCTTTTTTTCTGATTGAGATTGCCTTCGCAAATGCGAGGCACATCACCGATTCGTCAACCCACAACCACACCCCGAATCGTCAGCCAAATCCCAACCTTTGACATGGGTCAAACTTTAATCTATTTATAAATCTTAAGCTTTAGTTTCAGTAGAGCTTTTGTGGCTCTCGCAACTGCAAAAGGTCATATGAGCGCCAAGAGGCGGATGTCAACAGAGAAGTCCTCACAGGGAATCAGCCTTACTCTGCTTACCTCTCTGGCTTAAACACCACAAAGTCTGCTTCGACTATCAAGGCACCCCGGAAATAGCCAGTCACAGGAGTGACAAACGTACAAAAGAAGTAGAGGTAAAATGACGATAGTAAGGATTAGGAAAGAAAAAGCAGTAGTTAATGACATTGATGAATCAGCCCATTTACAATTCTACGGTGCATAAGAACAGGCACTCGCACGTCGAAGTCATGTCACGTGATGCGAACGCGTGACCGGGCCAACTAACTCGACTTCGGACGAAAATTGTTTTGAAAGCAGTAGCAGAACTACGAATAATATTATTTGTAGGCCCTACATCGCAATTGTAACAGTTATCAGGCCTTCATCGGAGAATTCAGAGTGGAACTCGCACGTCGAAGTCATGTCACTTAGTACAAATTGGGACCACAGAATATCGTTCACTTTAACCAGTTGTTCAAATAAAGCGTAAACTTTTACACATATAACAAGTATAGTAAGGAGTCTTATAATCAGCGTTTAAATTTCAGAAAAAAGTTTTGTTTCCATGGATATGATGGCCATATTGGATTATTGTGACATTTCTAACGTAATTATAACGGCACTTATTTTTCATGGAAATAAATTGGTTTTTTTTGCATACATTTTGGCAAACAATAGATCTACAAATCTGTATATTATATATATATATATATATATATAGTAGAGGGTTTTACGGCGCTCACAACTGCATAAGGTCATATGAGAGCTACAAATCTGTACGATGAATTTTTCCCAAACGTACTAGAACATTTGTAAAGAATTTTTTCCTGAGGTAGTATTCACGTCATCAAAAAATCCGTGAAAATCCGCACTTCAAACACTACCAGCCAAAAACTATTCGATATATCAAAAATTAATCAAAGTTTTTGTAAAGATATTTTTTCTTTATTCTGTGAAAATTTCATGAAGATTGGATGAAAAATGTGGAGTTTTAAAAACTATAATAATATAGAAAACCCGTGTTTCGATAAAATGGGCGATAAAGAAAAATAAAAAAATATGAGGAAATGGTGGCGACAAACATGCCCAGTATGAGACGAAATAAAACACTAGGTTAGGGGGTTCTTATGTGATGAAATAGTAGTTTAAGAGAGGCTGAAAAAGCTAAAAATTGCCTACAATCTAAAATCCATAATTTTGAGCCGAATCGGGGACTTCCGAAATGTCGATCCCCCCGTAACTCTTTAAACTCTGAGTTTTTTTCCACCACTTCCCGGAGTTTTTTCTACAGTCACCTAAACCTGGTGCACTATTTCATTATAACCCCAAAAGCTTCCCTCCAACTTCTAAATGACAGAAACAAAGCCTTAATCATTACTACAAAACTTGATTGGGAGTAATTCTGAAAAACAAGCAATAAATGAAACGAAACAGTTGTCACTAGGAAGCGTCCAATGGGGAACAGGGTTATTACCGCCGGACACTCCCAGCGTCCGATGGGACACTCCCAGCTTCCGATGGGGCTTAAAGAGTTAAGCGGACTCCACTGTACCTCAGATGGCCTACATCAAAAATATGTCTAAAATCACATCAATTTTGGAGGAAGAGATAACATACAACACTTTTGACAACCAAACTGAGGGCTAAAATAAAAACCAAAATGTTAGTTAATTGAAAGACTGACCAAAATTCAAAAGATATTGCAGCAATGATTGGACCTGCATGCCACGAAATAGACAAAAATACAACCATGACACAATTTCTGAGGATATCTTCTTGTGTTCGATTTGTGACCATGCACAAGTTTATTGTATATTATCAGACATAAGCTTCTTAAATTTGTTCACTCATGTCACAGTTTACTTTTGTACAATGACCTAATTATGAACAAATACAAAATGTATCTTTTTCTTTCCTTCTCTCTCTTTACTGTTTGCAATCACTCATCCCGAGTGATTCTACTCTACGACCCAGTTCATGCCGGTGCTAAAAAACAAACAAACGACCTTGGCAGCTCACACACACAGCTTTAGACAACTGAATTCAACATTTTTGGTTTCAAGCATGTCAAAAAGTCAAAGAGCAAAGATGGATTTGCACATGTATCTCTGCACCAAGTGTCAGCTCAGTGACACAGATAGACAATATTAAAAGCATTCATAAAA
Organism: Aplysia californica; assembly: GCF_000002075.1. Classification (NCBI taxonomy): domain Eukaryota; kingdom Metazoa; phylum Mollusca; class Gastropoda; order Aplysiida; family Aplysiidae; genus Aplysia; species Aplysia californica. Next base: position 450,521 of record NW_004797595.1, read on the forward strand.
TATTCACCTCCAAAATTCACCAACAGAAAACCAGAACAAGTTTACCAACATGTTGAGAGCCATAGATCTCTTCAAAGGGTGTCCTCCCAGGCAGATAACAAGAAATTTTGTACAAAGTAGAGTAGTCAGTAAATCTTCATTTCCTTTACCCAGAAAACATTTTTAAAAAAGAAAGAAATGAAACAAAATATTCTTAACACAGATAAAAATGACCCAGGAAATTAATTGAATGTTTTTTACTTAACAAGAACAAATTTTAAAAAACCAAACAACTCTTCACATCTTCTCCAACTCATAAAAGCTAAAATATATTAAGCTTATGTTTGAACTTCACTGAAGTAACTGTGGCTTAACATCAAATTACCAGCATCTGTGGCATAATGGTTAGGCGTTTCACTGCCGCATGCAGGCAACCAACGTTCGACTCCCAAGTCATCAAGTGGAAAAAAAAAAATTTAATCTAGTATTGTGGTCTTCCTGCTGGTTGGCTCTGACAGGCAGGGTTGGAAGCCCGCCTCTTACATGCTACATTGAGTCGATGGGGCGTAAAAACACCTGCATTGACAACCCCCCACCCAAATTCAAATTAATTCTTCTTGCTAATTTTCGTCCAAAAAAAAAAAAGCAGTGACTGCTGTAACTTTACCATTTCTTTTCTTGATGTTTCTGCGACATTCTATGAATTTCATCTTTTATGTTCAAAGACAGCTTTATGCAAATATAGGGACACAAAAGTAAAAACAGAGACTGCTGTGATTTGCCTTCTCTCTCTCCTCGGAAAGATGATCTCTATCACACCATATCATACTCAGTATTGTAGACACACTTGATTTTTATAGATTTAGTGAGTTTCATGGCACTTGCAACAATATAAGGCCATATAAGAGCCGAAGATTAGAGGTGATACTGGAGAGTCACATACAAAGAAAAGAAAAAGGATAAGTGACGTTTGAAAGGAAAGAAGGAGCAAACCACAGCAAAACACCCTCCAACCATCCATTGACATACTTGGGTCAGAGACAGTTTTTAGATTCTACGATAGACAACTTGTCAAATCAACTTTAAACCGAGCAAAAAAAAAAAGTTTCATTTCTTAAACATTAACACAAGAGAAATAAAATAACTGTACAAACTTCCATGACTTCTCAGAGGGCAATGCCTGGATAAAAAAAAATAATTAAAATAGAACAAAAAAAGTTGTTTTGAAAGGGTCCACTCCCACAATAAGCATGATTTTAAAAAACAGTTAAACACATACAAACCATAATTAGAAAAAAAGATCAAACTCTGAATGAAGACAACATCTACCTCAAAATTTTCTATTTAGTTAAAGATTTACCACTCTCACAACAACCAACCACTTTCACACTTAGATTTAGACGCCCCAGAGGAAGACATTCTTCTCTCCATTCTTTCAAACAAACATAACAATGTATGTCCACACTCTTGCGTCGCAGGTCAACAGACTTTTACACCTTTAACAAAGCATGCACTTCAAAAATTTGCAAAACCAGCGGAAAAAATGCTACACAAGGAAACAGGATTCAACTTTACCATATATCTGATTTTCAGTTACGCTTCTCCATATATATTTAGAATTCTTTGAAGGAAGGCTGGCTGCTGTGGTAGACTTGAACAAAACTTTGCTCAACTAAACAAAACATAGTTCAAAATATGCAAATACTGGATTCAAAACTATGAGAATCACATCCATCTCATAATACAGGACTATGAAGTATTTCTTCTGAAATCCTTTTGGTACCAGGGGACTAAGTGCTTAATTTTCTACGGTACTTCATTCGCGTGTGATAGACCTTTACATTTCACCCATAACAAAAATTCAGGGCTTACTTCCTCTATCGGTACTTTATACTTTGACTTGAGTCCCAATTACATAATTGACAAGAGGACATCAGAAAGACGGGGACAAGACATAATCACAATTTGGAGAGGTGACAGGTAGTACATAGACATTGTGGTATTTCAGTAGCTCTGAGAAGAAGCAACATGCCTTTTCCTAGAACGAAATAACCATTGTTGTATTGATGTGCTTCTTTTACCTTATTAACAAATTATAGAACACTTAAGGACTACTTTATGCCAATCTGTCATTTTCAGCAATTTTTAAACAAGGAAAACTAGCTCAACTGTCCAAAATGTACATACATGAAAATTGTTAAAAGAGAAAAGAAATTCAAGACAATTTGTGAAATTTAAGGAGTGTTTAATGATACAAACAATATTGCTTCAAAACAGTAGTTGATGAAGTAAGGAAAAACCAGCACTGTGCAAAGAACAGGATACCACACCCCAAATGAAATAGATCTCAAGTAATCACTAATGCAGACCTGTCACTCTATGAAATCTGAAAATCAAGATCTCAGGTGGAAAAAAATCGAGGATTTGGTGTATGTATATGTATGTATTTTATATATATGGGCAATTTTCCTGAAAACTTGAACTTTTTGTAACACGAGCATCAAATTTTAGAATTCAACCAAATTGCTTGAAAATGTACTTGGTACACCTTTGACATGTCTAGTTTTGATCCCGACAAGGCTGAAGCTAAAGCTTGTTTGGTTTCTTTGGAAACGGAAGTGAAGTTTAGACTAATGCGCTACGGTCTTAAACGTTACAGGACACAACAATACCGGTCAAAACAGGAAATATAATAGAGTGAAAGAAAAATTGATTGGGCAAGCACAATGTCCTTTATATTCATTGTTTGTTTACATAAATTTCAAAACATTTCTTAACGAAGAAAATGCTTATCAAACAATCATAATGTCTTTAACATTACCAGGCAAGAATTATTTTTCAAAAAGAAAATTATACTTTTACTCACCAAAATACTAATATTTACTAATAAAAGTAGAACTTAAAAAAAGTATTGCTATAAAACAGGAAATGTAATGGTGTAGTTTCAGCAAATATGAACAAAATCGATAAGTATTTTTGGCAGCAACAATAGCTAAATGTAGTAGTCTTAAACATTACAGGACAAAAAATAAAAAAGAAGCATGCAGAAAAAAAGGACAATTCGTTTCTTAAGAATAATATGCACAACTACCGAGAACTAAAATGTGTATTGAAATACTTCTTTGATGTTATCTGTTATGTTTTAAGAAAAACAAGATATCATTGATCAACTTATTGACTCATTGAGCATTTTATAGAGACTTAAAATTAACGGGACCAAAATCTTGTGGCAGTTACAAAGTGAAACATGAAATCCAAACGGAACTGAACTTCATTTTCCTAACTGTAGAAGCTGCAGCAGTAGCAGAAGCAGTAGTAGTAGTAATAGTAGAGGCAGCAGCAAAAACTGAAGCAACAGTAGCAGAATGTCGAAAAAGGTATTCACATCGCCTTCATTATCGCTACTAACATTGTCAAAATACATCATTATTCATGGCAGCAAACTGTGTTCTATCTTTCTGTGATTTCTTGTGACATTGTGATGATGTTCAATTCCCAAAATGTTTCCACGGCATGGTGATCATGTTGAAGATCATTTGAGACCACAACGATTTTGTGAGTCTTGTAGCATCCCATTTGGCACACTTTAGATGAATAGTTCATTGTACGTAGCTCGAACAAGAAGATTGAAGCAAATTCATCACAGTATGGACCTCTACTTCCCTAACAGCTCTTTATGATTTCAAGAACACGCAACACTGCCATCGAGTATGAAACAAGTGAATGGAATGTTTACTAGCTGCTGTTCAAAGTCCATGGACTTAGCAAGGATGAGGAATGTCAATATGTCCTTTCGCTGCTTTGTTGGGAAAGATTTTTCTGACGTACATCTTCCAAAGTTTGCATTCGAGCTGCTTTGACTTTTGGAAGGACTTTCACAACTCTGTGGACAGCTTGTTTGCAGGAAGTGGGTGTCTATATGACACTTTGTCGAATATATGGACCCTTTTTTCTTCTTCTCTGCGTCTTCACCCTTTCCCTTTTTTGAATGGTACTTTTCTCTAGCCTTAGCATTATAGTCTGCCCTTTCCGTCTGACTTGACCAGGATGCTGTTACCTCTCTTGTGTAGCTTTTCCATTTCTTTCTTTTGTATCACTTGCCCAACAAACCTACATGTTGCAACTTTGCTAGTGGTACCAATGTGAGGTTTTTCCGTCTTGTTTTTCCTACATTTCTTAACTTGTTCTTCAGTCTTTGCTCTCTGATTTGCCACCTCCTTTTCCCAGCCGAATGTTTTCAGCTCTTTACAATCGCACATCGGTGTTACCCTTTGTTTTCTTTGATCGGTCGTGGTATTCCTTAGTTGGCTCAGTGTTAAACTTTATTGTAATAACTCTGTGTGTTTCTTTTCAGAATATCGGTACTTGAAAGCAATGCATTCAGAGATCTGTAACGCAGAGCATGCACCTATGGTACTGTAAAGTTGGAAAGAGAATGTGGGAGCGGGAAGGGTAGATGAAAAAAGTGTACCAATCAGTTTTGTCACTGAATTAAAAGAGATTAACCCGTGCTATACTTTGTTGAAAATAAGATTATGCTGCATTACTGTTTTATTAAAGTAATTAGCAACAGAAAAAGTAGTCACAAATTTTGTTTTGGAATGCATATCAATAAAGTGAATATATACTTAAAACGATGTCATTCATCACTTATGTGGTCTTGCTTGTCTTATCATAGTCCAAGACGATAAAATCAGCTACTATGTCCCAAATATTATTGGGATAACACTTGTTACAAAAACTTTGGTCAAAATGATTTAGTCCGTGTGACCATTAAGACCAATGTAAAAACTTACTTTCCTCTTGTTAAAGCCTATATTAACTTTTGATGAAAACTAAGGGCAAAGCTACATTGTGGACAAAGCAAAGCAGCACGGGTTGGGCAATCAAAATAAAATCAAAGGGAAAGATGGACATTATCAGCCATACCAAGATCGACACGAGGCGAGGAAATGCCAGGGGAAATTTCAGCCGATGTACAATCGCTTTCATCGCTTGAAATGTACATGCGTGCACACGAGCACATTATTGACAGCATGCTTGACACTAGTAGATCTACATAATTTCAGTGGTGATAACAAGAAAGGAAAACGAGGAGAGTTAGTGAAAACTGTTTGTCAAAACAAAAGTGAAAAATAAAAGCAAAGCACGCAATGCATTTACTTTTATTCAAAGCAAGACATTATAGAATTGGCCTCTTTTCAATTAATTTGTTGTCCAAGATCTACCTGTCCATCGGTTCTCAATAACATTCCCTTCTTAACACTCTTTCCATCTGTCTCTTATTCTTTCTTTCTCAATCCTCGAGATAGGATATCTGAAATTAGTAGTCCTTTATGTGAGTTTAACCATGAACATTTCATGCAGATAGAAAAAGGAATCATGACTCATTCAAACTGAATCTACCCATCTGCTTTTGTCGTCTGGTAAATTTCTCTTCAAGTGGTGAATTTCACCAAACTAATGACGCATTTAATTAATCAGGTTCGCCTACTCCCATTCTTTCTTTTTTCTTTGTAGTTACCCCGTCGATCAGGAGAAACACCGCCAATATTTTTCTGTTAATTTTCAACTGAAACTAAAATTTACCTAGAAAATCCCACACAACGTCGCACCGCTTGCATCGCCCTTTTTGCCTTGTTCCCGGAGTTTATGCCTCGTTTTGCACCACAAAGCCACAGTGTGACATTACCCAAAATATACTTTGTATTTCCTTGACAGGGCCTATCTGCAAATGTTAATATTGATGCTCCATCTTAAACATTATATTCGAAACACTGAGCCAAGCAGCCGTGTCTTTATATTTGTAATGTTTCAAACAACTCATTCTATAAAGATAAAACACAAAGACCAATACTTAGTCTAAATCATTACAATGAAAAAATCAAACACTTTGTCCAATTTCCTTTTCGAAACAACAAACACTATGAAAACCAACAATCTTTGTTTTGGCATGGGTCCAAACTCATCCGTTTCCTTGAGGGACTTTAAGATTTCATCAATGAATCACATATCTTGCAGTCATATATCAAAGAAAGCAAATTTTAAGGCAATTCAAGGCTTAATCATTACTTACATCTTAATCGTTACACTGCTAAAATTGCGAGACGAAGTCCGTCATATTCACTTTCTATAGACACAGTTGTCTTGCCGGGGAATAGATGAAAGCCAAGTTGATTGAAAATCAGTGCATTTGACATAAAAACAACGCACTAAAATTTCGAGCAACTTCCGGCGGAAGTAAACACGCCGATCTTAATCATTACAACGTGACAAAAATTCAGACGCAACTATTTACCGCTAAAATTTCGTAATCGCTCTAGCAATTTTGTTCTTGGTTGATGAAATGACTTAAGTGATCGTATTTCTAATTCTACAGTAAAAAATTATACTTTTTTAAAAGATCGATTGGACTGAAGATAGGGTTACTGTTTTTTTACCATTTTACGGATGAGACGTGTAGTGTTTAAGACCGAATTTTAAGTCCTTTGTATGAAGAAATGGGTCGCTATAAACATACATTTGTCGAGTACCCTGAAAGTTCTACTTAAGATCAGTATTAGACCCTTAATTTACGAAAATGAGATGCAGACAATTCTTGGATAAATCTTAGGATGAAAACTGTCTCTGGTGAATGTTACGTTTTCATACCTAAAAAATGCTGAATTTTAACCAAAAAAAACCCCCACCCTGTTTTAGCATATCGTTTTATTGGATATTTTCTGCCTAGTCCAGGTTCGGCAATCTTTTCATCACCGGCTTAGCTGATCTTAACTATGAATTGAAATAAATACAGCTTTTTATGGTGTCTGTGGTAAAAGGTATGTGCAAGTTCAAGTTTTCAGGAGAATTACCCATATCTATCTATCTATCTATCTATCTATGGCCATATATATATATATGTTGTGTGTGTTTTATCTTTTAATATCCAGAAGTTTCACATCAAGAACTCCTAGACCACCAAAAAGTCCCGAAAGACTCATCAACCAGTGTGCATGAACTTAAGTTGACCCCGTCAACGGAAGGTCCCCGACATACACGGAACTCACACCGAAGTCACGTGATGCGAACGCACGATTGATTGAAACAGAGAAGGCCTAGGTTCAGACCAAAGCAACGACAACGGCACAGTGTCAGGATGGGGTCGGGTCGGGGGTGATCACCCGACTCGTTGCCTGAAAACAAACCTGCTTGTTTTTTAGGCGACGAGTCGGGCGCGATCGACTTGTGCCACGATACCCTCTTTGCACCCTCAATCTGGCTTGCAAACCCTCCTTACCTGACCCCACCCGATCCCCCAATGGGCACCCTGTATTAGGGTTAGAACGACTGTCGCTCGTCCGAGTGTTTGATGTGAATGCACGGTTACCAGACCTCGGACGAGGCTTATTTTGAAAGTAACACTGTAATAGTAGAACTAGAAATATTATCAATTTTTGTATGTCGCAATTGTAACACTTATCAGGCTATCATCGGAGAATTCTGAGTGCGGGTAAAGATCAAACACAATTTAGGAGGAGTCAACTACTAAATCTGGCATCAATATTTCGGAAAATAATGCTCCGAGTTCTTACTGACAAAAAGTTTAACGGGTGCTTCCCGCGACAGAGAAGAATGCAGAGTAAGTTTTCACAAAAATCCAGCACAACAGCAGACTGGAACAAAAAGTCGGGGCACACACTTCCGAAATCGGAAAAATCAGGATGCTTGAGATTTGGGGAAAAAAATCAGGATATCCCGACAAAATCAGGACCAGTGGCAGGTCTGCTAATGTGCCAACGGTACAGTAGGACAATGTAGGTCATAGTCTACAATTTGTTTGAGTAAAGAAAATCACATTCTCATAAAAAAGGCCACTTAGTGCTGGGAAAAAGCGTGAATGACAGAAATAACAAAAAGAAAGAAAAGAAGGACCTAACACAGACCTGTAAACTTAAAAGGAGAATCAGGCAAATACTCATCAACTTCAGGCCAACATCAAAGCTAGTTTATACAGAATTACGAAGATAGAAGACAACATACACAGAACCAAACACAAGGTTGTAATTATTACAGATACTGTCTCTCTTCACTGCACTCCAAAATTTGAAGTAAAAAAGACGTCAATACCATTACAATTTCTATGGCAGGTATCAGCACTCAGACCCACCTGGGTAATCATGGTATCCACAGTAATGGAAATCCTGACAGCTTAGCAAAGGAGGGAGGACATCTGGGATAGTCATATTATGTTTTAGTAGAGGTTTTATGGCGCTCGCAACTGTATAAGGTCATAGAAGCGCCAGAGGATTAGAGGTGTTAAAAGAGAGTAACAAACAAAAAAGAAGAAGGGCAGACAAAGACTAAAAACGACAGATGTTTGATAGGAAAGAAGAAGCCAACCACCCACAGATAGTCAGATTAAAATGCCTCCGCTATGACGAAATGGCAATAATTATAAAGTCGATTTTCAACAGACAACAGAAGCAGTAGCATCCCGCCTATAATCAGTTATTGCAAGCTTAAAACATAAGAACATGTCATACTTTTTTTTGGAAAGAGTTCAGACAGGGCACAACAGTGCACTGAAAGTTAGTGACTGGTGAGTGGGAGACATGGCCATGCCGCATGACACCCATGATCACGGGCCATCTGTTTGAGAAATGGCCAATACAAGCAGTTCCAGAGAGGACACAAGGTCTGAGCCAACGCCATTTAGAGACAAGATTCATGGCAACTTGGGAGGCACTTCAATGGACTGCCGCAATTGTGAGCAGGCACCGCCAAATGATGATCAAATAAGAAAACAAATTTCAAGAATAGCTTTTCCTCTGTGAAATACCTGACACATATTATGTATCCACCCCCCTCCCCCCAACACACACACATACACATTCTCAGCAGACACACAGAAATGATCATAAAATCTCAAATTGTTTCTTCAACTCTAAAATGAGCTTCCAGTCAGGCTTGCTCATCTCCTCTCGGAAGTGATCCTTTACAGCATCAATGGACTGGCGGGAGATCTGAAATAAACAAGTAAACAGAATCATTTACTGTTTTCTTGCTCCCATTCACACCTGATCAACCAGTAAGATAGTCAATTTTCAGGTAATGGTCAGCAGGCATTACAATACTCACATTTAATTAAATTTGGGTACACAAAAGCACACAGACACAAAAACGGATATTTAGCACAAGAGGAAAAAACCAGTAGGCGACTCAACCCTCTACACTCCCCACTCATATTTTACCAACTGCATAATCTTTGGAAATGGACTGGGCTGGTGTGAAAGGGCTAATCAAACAGTAAAAGACCACAAGAATAATGATAAATGACACTGTTAATTAGTTTATTAAGGAGTAGGTTATTTTGACTCTGTCAGGGCCAACCTAGTCTGGGTGGGACGTAGCGTCTTACTTTACTTAAGACTTAGAGACTCCCACGTATTGAGACACATGTGGCACTCAGTGATGACCAGGAAGATTTGTCTGCAACTAAGGAGGAGACATCTCTCCACTTCTTGGCTGTTACTTTTTAGGTCTTTCACGAAAGTTTGCTTCCAAACATGTCCATTAATTTTTTTTAATGGAATATCTTGTGAATGCAATGTGCATTGACCATTTTTTTAGACAATGGAAATACACAGCATAAATGCTATTTATTATCATTAACGGGAAGTAAACTATAATGTAAGACATGAAACTTATAGTAATTTTATAATGTATGTAGGCCTACAGTATAACAGGGATCGCTCAAATTCGTCAGGACCTGCCTCAGTAGTTCGAGGGATACCTTACAAAGATAAAGAAGAAAAAAAAAAGAAGAAGAAAAAACAGGACTGCTGGTACAGTTAGACGGATGTGTGATCTCGAGTCTTCTGTGTTTGACTTATCCCTGTTATACTGTGTGTATTAACAATTTACGTGAGAAAATTAGTCACGCAATGAGCCTGGCAATGTGTTCACAAAAAATGTAGACTGCAATTGAAACCCACCAAGGGTCACAATAAAACTGAAACTCGAATGGCTGCAGACAGAATAAAACTTTCATTTTCTGTTTCTCCCCCTCTTTTTCTATCACTCCCACAAGCAATTTCTTCAGTCTCACCGTCGGGCACACACATGCATGAATCAGGAAAAGTAACTGTTAATCCTTTTGAATATAATGTTTGTTAGCACCTCCTGTTGGGATTTTTCTTACTTTTTGTTTGTTCTTGAGTTCCAGTGAATGTTGAGTATCCTGCGAAAGGCATTTGTTATCAAAGGAGTCCAGTCGCCTTTCCTGTTCTGTCTTTAAGCTCCATGGCTCGCAACCAAACAGCATTACAAAAAACATTAGAGTAGTACACGCTCAGCTTCAACTTTGAGCTCAGATTTTTATTTTTCCAATTTTTTTTTAGCTTGTTGAAAGCTCCTAGGGCTTTACCCATACAAATTTCGATTTCTTTCAGGGTGAAAACATCACATGTTAACTGGCTGCCAAGGTATGAGAATATGTGAACAATTCCATTATTTTAGCATGATATCTAGAGGTGGTGCATTGGTGACAGTCATTGCTTGTGTCTTTCCCTCATTGATGTGCAGTCCTGTTAGTCCAACCTGAGAAGTCTTGACGTCTCTTTTAGTTTCTCCAGGGAAGGCTAGTCAACAAAATCTAGGCAATTTGGATGTTATCAGGTGGATTCACCCAATAAAATATATTTGCCAAAGCAGGAGTCAAGCTTCAATTTTTTGGTAAGCAAAATGAACATCAAATAAGTTCAGGGGGCTCTCGTGGCCTAGAGGTTAAGGTGTTGGCCTCTCATTCAAAGGTCCCGGGTTCGAATCCGGGTAGCGACCGAAAAATTTTCTTCTCTAAAATTGTCTCCTTTCACCTCCTTTCCTACTCTCTAGCAATGTTCTGTTGTCTGCTTTCATTTCCACTTTCTGCCCCCACCCCCTCACCTCCTTTGCCCCCTCCTCTGGGCTCCTGACTCTTTCTGCAGCCTTTCTACTGCTACTCCTTGGCTCCTCCTTACTGCTGTCTTTCTGCCACACCCCTGATCATCTGGTAGGAAAGATCTACACCTAGCCTTCTCAGACAAGGGCGAAAAATCTCGGAGGGCCCCTGTGCAAGTTGCGCACGTTAAAGATCCCTTGGTGGTCTAAAATCGATAAGAGTAGGCTTCGGCCGCCCACCCGGGCAAAATTCAAAATTTCCTACCAACTGAAAATATTAGGTGTGTCCCGCGCGCTCATATGACCTATGCAGTTGCGAGCGCCGTAAAACACTTTACAAAAATAAAAACAAACAAATAAGTTCACCCCAGAAGCTCTAACTAAAATGCATCCAAACTGGACAAAAAATATTTACCCACATTTCTCTTTACTCGTGCAAAAAATGTAGTCATGTAAGTTTTAAATTGCCACTAACACTAGTTAGATCATTAAGGAAATGGGCTGCTTCCATCCTGCCTGTCAAAGCGAATCCAGTCTGAGAGGGATACAAAGTCCCAGAAGAAAGATGGAGATGTTCCCAAAAATTTCTCCCCAACTGGAATCAAACTCAAGTCTCCTGCGTACACCAGCAAAGCACCAAACAGCTACACCACAGACAATGGTCATTAGCCATGCAAAAAGCATCATGTTTTACAAACATGCATCTAACATAGGGAAAATTCCATTTTATTCAAGTCCCTGATTTCTAACTAAAGTGACAGATTTAGGAGGAAATACATTCAAACAGTTTACCATCTTGGGTATTTGCATTTGGTTATTTTTGCTAAATGCCTTTTCAGTGACTCTAGTTCTGACTACAACATAAGAAATACATTTTGAAAACCTCCAGTGTGAAACTAAGCTGCCCACTTTTTGAACTTAAAGCTTTACTAGTTCATAAAACAGAGCCTGTGACGGAAGTGCACTCAGCCGTTCAAGTACATGATAAAAAAATTGTCTTGTTCTGCCTGAGGCCCCAGCACTCATTTCTCAGCTGCAGACTAAAACTTATTTCTTAACATGATGGAGGAGGGGGAGGAAGGTGAGGTGAAGGAGGAGGAGGAGAAAAAGAAGGGAAGAAGGAGAAGAAGAAAAAGAAGTGAAGAAGAAGAGGAAGAAGAAAAAGACAAAGATGAACAAGAAAAAAAGTCAGGACAAGACATATTATAAAAAACCACAATGCCCAGCTAAGAACCGCAACACGAGGAGCAACACAACAGAAAAAGTAGAAAGTGCAGACCATAGCAGTAGAACACCCCCCCCCCCCCAAAGCTCTTGTCTCTTTCCTTACCTTACTGACAAGCATGTCGGTTTCGTCAAAGTGGCGACCGTACATCTTAGGCGCCTCTCCTGGAGTGGGCAGTATTTTAATGCAAATTTCCTGGCCTTGACGAGCCATGTCAACTGCCTTGTGGTTGAACTCAATGCTGGACACCCGACCCAGCTCCACAAACTGGAAGAAAGAGGTTTTTTGCTTGACATAGTTCCCATTGAGTAAACAAAAGCACAAAAGATCAATGGATTAAGACATTACGCAGGATATTTGACCACAGCAAAATGGGACAATACCATGGCTGGAAAAAAAGTAAGAGTAAGAGTTACACACAATATGAAACTGCAACCAACCAGTGTGCTCTAAAAAAAATATATCCCTTTTTCCACCGGGGGGGGGGTGGGGGGGGGGGGGGAGAGGGGTGTCCAAATTCTATCTGAAAGAGAGCAAACTGAGACTAAAACTAAAGTGAAAACCGTAAAAAGAAATAATCGTTCTATGGCACCAGGCCAAACCAGCGGTAAGAAGAAGCAAATAAAATAAACACAATAACCACCATTTAGTGTCACCAAAAAGAAATATATAAATCAACAAACAAATGCGTGAGAATAAAGAAAATGGACATACATTATATAATTATATTTATTAATATGAGTATTACATATAATAAATATGAAACACGATTATATAACACAGTTGTTTCCCCCCCCCCCAGATCTATTACTCGTTTAGTATTTTCTAATGTCACATTTGGATGGTATCGGTTTTGGTAATCATCAATCGAATTGTATTGATACTGTTAAAAAAAAAAAGTGCGCGGATCTGATACTGCGCGGCTTTAATGGGCTATTATTTTTTTTCTTCGAAAGTGCCCTCTCTGAAAAAAGGACGCCAAAGTTTTGTGACTCCAATAGCTTTGATTAACAATTTTAAGTAAAATTCATGCAGGAATGTGTTTCTTAAGTGGACACAAAAGATGTCGAGCCCACCTGCCCCTAAAAACCCCCTGATAATTTATTTTAAAAACCCAACGAGCGGGTAAATGTCGATTTCTTCGAATTCATTACTTTGACGAGCGCCCGATTTCACCACGGTTTAATACAAATGGCTCTGGCGGGCGTGGTCAGAAAGCTTGAAATGTAAATGTTGAGTGCATCGTAAGACCAAACCTGACAACAGAGAGGACTCAAGTCAAACGGTATAAAACTTCCCACACGACTATAGCAAAGCAATAATTATTCTGGAAACAGAATCTTTCGTTGCTTTTTTATAATCCACTTCGAGACAGCTAGGGGGTAGTCAGGAGAGAGAGAGAGAGAGAGAGAGAGAGAGAGAGAGAGAGAGAGAGAGAGAGAGAGAGAGAGAGAGAGAGAGAGAGAGAGAGAGAGGGGGGTCTCTATCCTATCCCCCATCCGGTTAGGCTATAAGGAAATGAGTGCCCTTCCAGCTTGGCTGAAAATGCCCTCGCTTGGAAGCACTTCCGGTCTGTAATGGCAACACACCACGCAACCGTTCTACTTCTACCCTCACTTCTGCTCCCCGCACGGCTGGGTCTAAATCAAACTTGCTCTTTGCAAAACGAAAAAAAAGGGGTGGGGGTGGGAGAGGAAGAGTAGCCTTTTATCTTTAGCTGCATTGTGTTCTACGTTCGTGTCGTGCTTTAAAGAAGCGAGCTGACAAAATAAATATCAACCTACGCATGTGTGTGTGCCTGGTAAAAAGTACCGTATGACTCATTATGAGCAAGTGCATTTTATTGCATTTTCTGGTGCAGAATTCACTTTTAAACAACTTGCCTTTCAAATTTTTTAAGACGGCTACTGTACTTCGTGAGATTTTGTTAGTTTTGCCATGTAGTGAGCGGAAACACAGTTTTGGGGGAAAATAAATTTAAAGTTTCCCTTAGATCTGGACCGAGCTAACAGGCCGTGTTATTTGTCTCCAAAACCCTTGATAACACTGTTTCTACTCGAAAGGTAACTTTAAACAAATCAGTGTAAGACAATTGAACAGTCTAAAAGTGTTATTTAAGTATTTTCAAAGCAAATTCGAGTAGAACTAGAAATTTCGCAAAATAACTTCGCTTTGCTCATGAAATGTGGGATGGTACGTTAGCGTAGAGCCTTGAGATACCTTTATTTACTGCGCACTGCACAGCACAGCACAGCACAGCACAAGAAAGCACACTAGCTGACCTAAATTTTGAAGTGAAGGGATTGATTTTCACGAATGAGTCGTAGAAATCGTCGCAAATGGCAATGCTACAAATTCCGTAGAGTAGCTTTGATTTGCTCATGAAGTGGAATAAGGTACACGTGCGCAGAGCCTTGCTATCCTTTACTGTTTTGTCACACATGCGAAGTTGCCATGCAATCGAGATATTAATATGTTACATGCTGACCTAAATCTTGATAGATCTGTGCAATGTGACGGTGTGTGTGTGTGTGTGTGTGCGTGCGTGTGCACGTGCGTGCGTGTGTGTGTATGTGTGAATGTGTGTGTGTGTGTGTGTGTGTGAGTGCGTGTGTGTGCGCGCGCGAGTGTGTGTGCGTGTGTGTATGTGTGCGCGTGTGTTACGGGAGTCACGCATCATATAAAATAAGATAGAGTAAGGAGAAACACATCGACACGATTTTTTTAATGGCAATCAAATAGAGCAGAGACATACAAATAAGCATCAGTTTTAGATTTGGTAACAGTTTTAAAGCTATTGCAACACTAGAACAGCGAAATCCTTCGGACCTCTCCAGAAGAGACGAAGTCATTTTTACTCGATTGCGCATCGGACACACGGCCTTGACTCACAAATACCTCCTACAGGGAGAGGAGAAGCCGTTCTGTGTCGGATGCGACACAGATTTTACCATTAGACACATTTTAACAGAATGTCTAGACTTTGGAGAGATCCGAAGGAAATATTATAAATGCAAGAAATTGCAGGATATTTTCTCCGTCGTTGTTCCCAGCAGAATTTTAAATTTTATAAAGGCCATTGGCCTTTATGGCGAGTTGTAAAGTGAATCTGATATTATTTAAAAATTTTTATTGTTACTTAAAAGTTGTTTTAGATCACAAATGTATTTACACCGAATTTGAATATTTTAACTTTTTAGCATTTTAAAGTAAATTAGTTACCAGCCGTGAAGTGAACTTTCGCAGAGGCGAACAACTTGTGTTTCGCGCGCTCATATGACCTTAGCAGTTGCGAGCGCCGTAAAACCTTATACTACTACTACTACTACTATTGCAACACAATGGCGTCATAAAAGTGCTGAAGATTAGAGGTGTTACAAGAGAGCAACGAACAGCAAAAAGAGGAGAGATCAGGACGATATATGTTTGTTAAGAAAAAAGGAGCAAACCGCACCACAGCTCCCGCCAACCACCCACAAGCAAGTATCACAGACACACTGAATAACAGAGGAAAGAAAAAAGAAAAACAAGCCATCGACACCCCCTCTCCCCAACCCACACGAGACCACTTGAGAGCTTCTACAAAAAACATAAAAAGTGGAACAAACCTTCCTAATCGCCAACCAAATACTCATAGAAGTCACAAACACACACATTGTGTGTGTGTGTGTGTGTGTGTGTGTGTGTGTGTGTGTGTTTGCGCGTGCGTGTGTGTGTGTGTGTGTGTGTGAGAGAGAGAGAGAGAGAGAGGGAGAGAGACAGACAGACAGAGAGAGAGAAAGAGAGACACATACATACATAGATAGATAGATAGATAGATAGATAGATAGAGAGAGAGAGAGAGAGAGAGAGAGAGAGAGAGAGAGAGAGAGAGAGCGAGACAGACAGACAGACAGACAGACAGACAGACAGACAGACAGACAGACAGACAGACAGACAGACAGACAGACAGAGAGGGTGATGGTTGTGCATTCTTAAAATGAGTTTTGAGTCATAATATTAACACTCGTGGATTATTTTATATCTATCGCATGCGACCCAGTAGTAAAAATAAAGACGAAGGTGAACGAAACAGAAGAGTATAGAAAGGGTATACTAAAGTGAATACCAAAAAAATTGACATATGCACATCTAAAATATACTATTATGTTCTCGGGTGTTTTTTCTGCTATCAAAAGAGCTGAAACCCACTAGGAGAGAGTGGGAGTGTTTGTCGAGTTTGACCTTCAAGCACACATTATGGAGTGTTGGAAATGGTCTTCGGTGTGTTATCTTGCTTTTAGAAATAATTATGCTAGTTTTCTCATTCATGAACATAGCCTCATTGTTTTAAAATAATAAGGGTACAGCTCATTTAACATTTCATTTTTTCTTGCTGGCATCTCTTGCTGTAAGTATGTATGCACGTGTAATAACTATGTGATGACATAACGGCACTGGTGTGTGGACCAGCTAATAACAAAACGCAGTAACGAAAGGGAGAGAGAAGAGATATTAAGAAAACGACAGACATCAGATGGACACACAGACAGACAGACAGACAGACAGACAGGCAGCGAAAATATATGTGTGCAAGAGTGCGCGCGCACGAGAGAGAGAGAGAGGGAGAGAGAGAGAGAGAGAGAGAGGGGGGGGGGGAGAGTGTGTGTGTGTGTGTGTGTGTGTGTATGTGTGTGTGTATGTGTGTGTGTGTATGTGTGGGTTTGTATACATTATGTGTTGCATGTGCATGCTGCTTGTGTGTATATGT
>NW_004797595.1:468333-485712 GCF_000002075.1 Aplysia californica
TGGAAGAGAGAGAGAGAGAGAGAGAGAGAGAGAGAGAGAGAGAGAAAGAGAGGAGATATGGAGATAGAGAGAGGGGGGATAGAGATAGAGAGAGGGGGGATAGAGATAGAGAGAGCAAACACATTTTCAACTTTCCCTCACGGCGAAGTCATGTCTCCTGCGAGCAAATGAGAAGAGCGCAACCTATTACTTCAAACGTCGGCTGTCCGTCCACAGACGTGGCCAAGTGCTCAT
This sequence comes from Aplysia californica, assembly GCF_000002075.1. Classification (NCBI taxonomy): domain Eukaryota; kingdom Metazoa; phylum Mollusca; class Gastropoda; order Aplysiida; family Aplysiidae; genus Aplysia; species Aplysia californica. The sequence goes on from NW_004797595.1 coordinate 468,568, forward strand.
GTTTAAGTTTAGAACAGAAAATTGACCAAATTAAGTCTTTTGGACATGGGGGGAAAGAGATAAACGATAGACAAAGATAGTACCAGAGTGAAAGAAATTAAGTAGGAACTACTGAGCCCCAAGCCACCAGCTCAAAGGATTGCTGAATTTCCCCATGATAAATAAATGCCACACATAAATACACGCCACTACGAACAGTCCGGCTGACGTCGCTCAGGCTCCAACCAAGCCCGCGAGCAGCTGTTGCAAAGCCAAGCCCCAGTGACAGGCAGACCAGGCCACAGGAAAGGGTGAGAGAACAAACAGTAGACAGATTGTACACATACACGGACACACTTTAAAAAAAATAAGATACCAAACAAAACATCACCCTCAACATCTGGGAATGGAACCCGTGCTTTTTTGTGTGTGCCTAATCAACAGCAGAAAAGACGACGGTACAAACGGCACTATGGGTAATGACGACATGCCAATTACAAGTACTGACCGCCGCGAATATTTTGTACGCGTTGGACAAACCTGAGATTTTTAAGAGTCTTTAAAATAATTATTTTAAAAAATAATTAATTGCGGTGCACATTAATACATGGCTTTCTGGGGTCCAGTTTGCGGCCAGGCAGTGTTTTTTGGGGGTTTTAAGAAATTTCCCTAGAAAATTAGGCGCTAAATCGAAAGGAGGTACTCCCTAAGTTCTATTTCAAAGAGACAGCTTAAATAGAGTTTGCATCATTGTGAGCCAATATAGTGCTTTAAAGCAATTTTGTGATGTTTTCGCTCTTTTCCTCAAAATACTCATTTATTGGCTTTAAAAGCTAAAAATTCAAAAAAAACCCATTCAAGATAAAGACATGAACTTTGAGGGTAAGTGCACAGTGCAATTTCAAATAAAATGACAATAGTTTTTTTCTTATTATTTAATGATTTTTTAAAATTTGCTATTTGGACAATTTTTGTCATTCGCTAATATGCAAGTCTTCTAAAAGTAGTGAAATTATTAATTTACAATTTCAAGAAAAGCTAGCGTAATTTTCTTAAGATTTGTGTGCAGATTACAAAGTTCACAGATTGCATTGATAGTTTTCGAGTTTTTAGCTTTTGAAAATGGACCTTCAGATAGCCTGATTTCACTCTGATTTGCGATTTCGATTAATTTACTGATAATGATTCCCAAAACTGAATATTTGTTTAAAATCCTTGAGAAAAGGAAACTTTGAGAAAATAAAAAAAAAGAAGAAAAATTAGTTAATTAATTTTGGTGCTAAAAAATAGAGTGGTGGCCTTAAGCACCTCGTTTCGATGAAAATTGCTAATAATATATCATTATTGCTTACGACCCAGCAGTATTTCAGCTTTGCCCTTCCGACCTCACTTGATACCGTGACATAAAATAAAGATGTGTCTTCGTGAGTTTCACAGTGATTAAATGCAGAGAATTTCAAGGTCTGGTTTTGGGGGCAGTAGATCCCCCCCCCCCCCAACCCCGAGGGTATGTACCTAAAAAAATGACATGCTGCTTTTTTTTTTTATTAAGCGTTTTATGGAGCTTGCAACTGCATAATGTCATAATATGAGCGCCCAGGACACATTAAACATTTTGAATTTTGAATTTTGCCCGGGTGGCGGCCGATGCCTACTTTCATCAATTTTGGACAACCAACGGTTCTTTAACAAGCGCAACTTGCTCACGGGACATCCGATATTTTTCACCCTTGTCTGAGAAGGCTAGGTGTAGATCTTTCCTGCCATAAGATCAGAGGTGTGGCTGAAAGACAGCAGTAAGAAGGAGCCAAGGAGAGAAGTAATGGAAAGGCTGCAGAAAGAGTCAGGAACCCAGAGGATGGGGCAAAGGAGGTGAGGGGATGGGGGTGAAAGTGGAGACGAAAGCCGACAACAGACTCTTCTCTGAGAAAATCTTAAGAGAAAAAAATTGTTTCCGTTGCTATTCGGATTCGACACCAGGACCTATTGAATGAGAGGCGAACACCTTAAGCACGAGAGCCCCCTACATGCTACTGTCTAATACACGTGCAACTGAAGGAGCTGTTTGGTTGTTTCAGGTCGGAATCTGTTAAGGCGTGCATTCAGGTCAGGGGAATATGGTGGGATCGGGATCGCAAGCGCAAGACTTGGTCTCGTCTCTTGTGGGAGTTCATGCTGCCTTTCAGTTTGTCATATAGTTTTAAAAATGGGCCAATTATGACATATTTTGTTGGCAATAAAAATGAACTAGACTATTTCACTATATATCTAGATATAGAAAGAGTTCCATGGTGAGTGATCACTGGTCAAGGATTTCAGAGCTGTGTGCATTTTGAGAAAAATGTATCCCCATACCCTGGATCACATGTCGAGGGGATCTGCTTGTCCCCCTTTAATCCCCGCACACAGTAAACAAACACATATTTTTGAACACGAATAAGAAAAAATAAGTGGTCTCTTGTTGCGGATCAAATCGAAGTCCTGTTTCAATTCGATTAGTTGATAAAAGTGCGTTTCGCAATGCGTTGGCCACCCCTGCCCTAAAGGCCTATGCTATTTAATAAATACATTCGTCAGACCTGGAATCTTTAATGCCCGCACACAGTAAACAAACACATAATTTTGAACACCTATAAGAAAAAATAAGTGTTGTCTTGTTACGGATCAAATGGAAGTCCTGTTACAATTCAATTAATTGATAAAAGCATGTATCGCAAGGCATCGGCTAACCCAGCACTATTACGTCATTTTATAAATACATTCGTCAGATCTGGAATCTTTAATCTTTAATTTTTAATCCTCGCACACAGTAAACAAACACACATTTATGAACACATATTAAAAAAATAAGTGGTCTCTTGTTACGGATCAAATTGAAGTTTAGTTACAATTCAATAGTTGATAATAGTGCGCATTGCAATGCATTGGCTAACTCAGCATTATACGCTATTTAATAATACATTCGTCAGATTTGGAATCTTAAATTATAATCATAATTATATGTGCCCGCGCGTGGGAAGTGAAAGTGAAAGGAATTGAAAATGCTTTCAAAAACAATTATGAAAGTAACATAATTAAAGTAGGACTACATGTGCTTATAAAGGCCCAAAAAGGTGTATGGATGCGGAAATTAATGTTTTGGATGAAAATAATACGCTATCTTTCTATTACTGTAGCATGCGGTCAAAAATTTGATGCGCAACTTATCAAATATCTAGGCTACTGAACTATCGAACATCTAAATCTAGATTCTCCTACTTTTACACAATGACTTAGATCTATATATCAATTTGTCTTAACCGATTAGTATTTTTTTCAAACATTTGTACACATCTATAGGTTCTAGATCTATATTATTCTAGAAATTTCTTTAAAGAAAATTCTTTAATAAATACTAGCCCAATATTTAAAAACAAATCCCAGTCAATGGTTTCTACAGATTTTTAAAAAGTTTATAGCTGGAGCTAAAATCTCTTTTAAAAGCAATTATTGAACGCATGTTTTGAGAACATTAATTAGATCTAGTGAAAAAATATGTTCAGTGTAAAACAAATTTCTTGTAACAAGTTTTGCTACTAAAAAATTACGTAGGCCATATGCGTATGCAAAATGTGTGTGGGAAGCTAGAAGTGCTGTTTAGTTTTAGTAAAGAGTTTTACGGCACTTGCAACACAATAAGGTCATATAAGTGCCGAAGATTAGAGGTGTTACAAGAGAGTAACAACAAACGTAAAAAAGAAGGAGGAGAGATAAGGACGGTAGCTGTTTAGAGGAAAGAAGGAGCAAACCACACCAGAGCACCCGCCAACCACCCACTAGAAGTGCTGTGAACAATCCCATCCGTGCTACGAATTTTTTCACAGTTCTGTAGATCTTATATTTCTTGGAGTAACTATATAGGGAGAGGCCCTTACGTCTTACGTTGCGTCGCCCGCTCAACAGTTCCAACCAAGTTGAAGCCGAAAGGGCGGAGCTTATTGGGCCCGCCGCCATCTTTGTAAGCTCAAAACAATGCAGCGTACGCAGCGTAATCTCCTTTCAAAACAAGGTGCTCGGACTCCATTGTCTCTCGAAATTTCTTTGTCAATGTTAATTACAGCATTATAAGCACTCATGTACAGTTGTAATGTAATAAGGATGTTAAGAAATCTTACTTGCATCAAATTACCAGCTCATTTAGTCGAATATTTACAGTAATACGTGTATTATGTATACACATTGTGATGGTAAGATATATATATTTTAAAAAAAACATGTTTTAGAGACGAAATTGGGATGATAAGGATCAAAACAAAATTATAAACGGGATGATAACGTTTGCTGAGTTTTTGGTAGTCGAACTTCATTATTTTTACAAAAACGAAGACTTTTTGATAGTAACAATATAATAAGGACAGTAAGAAATCTTACTTGCATCAAATTACCAGCTCACTCAGTCGAACATTTGGTAATACATGTACTATGTATACACATTGTGAAGGTAAGATAATTTTTAAAACTTGTTTTAGAGAAGAAATTGGGATAATAAGGATAAAAAAAAAAATATAAACGGGATAACAAAATTTGCAGACTTTCCGGTCATAGAACTTCATCAGTGCAAAATGATGTCATCACTGACATTATTTTTACAAAAACGTAGTCTTCTTGACTTAAACTAACAACAAAATATATTTCTAACAAAATTGAAAATGATTACACAAAAGATGGTAGTGAGGGTGGGATGGGATGGGCGAAGAATGAGGAAGGAGAGGGCTAGGACACTTTATCTAAATTTTTAAAAATGCTGTTAACTGTATTGAAAAATTAATAGAAAATTTGAAATGATAGGCTTATAATAAGAAGATTTTCAAAACAGATTGCACTAACTTGTGACATTTCTCTCTTGACAATGTCACACCCCCTGCACAGACAGACGACACATGGCATCGAAAATGTTATTCACACACCAAACACACTTCAATGACATTCTTTGAAGGCACTGTCGAACCTCCGATGAGACTTCAAAAACAACAAGGAAGTTACATTTGACACACTGGAGTCAACAACGGCACCGATGCAGGTTTCACATTTTCAAATGCTTTGTCAACCTTAACAACACAAAACCAGCAATGTAAGCAACATGCAGAGCAAATTGACAAGTATGCCAGACTAGATCTAGGCACATACGTGCAGTTATCATCATGGCAAACTGAATTTTCTGCAATCTTTTTTCATTCTGTTTTTACTGTGAGATGCATTTACGGCTAAATCAGAAGGCACTTCGTCATCAAGTTCAGTGCCATTGCTAGAGACTGATATTTTAAAAAACATTTTTCGTAGGCCTTATACGTGTTTTACGGCACTCGCAACTGCATAAGTCATATGAGTGTGAGGGACACATAAAACATTTTAAGTTGGTAGGAAATTTTGAATTTTGCCTGGGTGGCGACTGAAGCCTACTCTTATCAATTTTAGACAACCAAGGGACCTTTATTTTGCGCAACTTGCATACGCCACCTCCGAGATTTTTTCGCCCTTGTCCGAGAAGGCTAGGGGTAGATCTTTCCTACCAGAAGATCAGGGGTGTGGCTGAAAGACAGAGGTAAGAAGGAGCCAAGGAGTAGCAGTAGAAAGGCTGCAGAAAGAGTCCGGAGCCCTGAGGAGGTAGGGGCAGAAAGTGGAGACGAAAGCAGACGAAAGAGAAAGTAGAATTTTAGAGAACAAAATTTTTCCGTCACTACTCGGATTCGAACCCGGGACCTTTAAATGAGAGGCCCACCGGACCCGAACGCTACGCAAACTGCCATTCGGTCGACACTAAGTTTACAACTGAGAGAACTGAGCTGATCTCACAAACATGGCCGACCGTCGTCTGCTGCGGCTTCACGTTACGCGACTCGCGGCCTCTCCTATTAATAGTTACTCCAAGTTATATTTATAAACTCTCTATGTCTGCTTTTTCTGTTGTTGCACCCAAAAACACAACAATTTAAAACCATAATTCCAATCTCTAGTTGCACAGTGAATTCTGTAACTCAAAATTACAAACTGGACAGTAAATATTCCACTTTTCACTCGTTTGTAAAAGCCGCTCTTGCTTTAAAACCTATAGGGTTACTTCCGAAAACGATAAATCGTGCCCTCAAGACGCCATTGTTTTTTAATGATTGATTGGGTAGATGTTTTACGGCACTATCGACACAATTTTGGTCATTTAAGCGCCATCAGGTACGCCATTGTTTTCGGTCTTCAATTCCTCACAGGTCACGTGGTACAGTTCCCGTTCTATAAGTGTAGAATTCTGTGACTCCCCCCCCCCCTCTCTCTCTCCCTCTGTCGGCAATTTATGAAATCTGCAACCTGCAACTAGATTACAACTAGATCTAGATTCGAGACTTTAGTAAAGGCAGAGTCCATGGAAAAACATAAACAAATTTGTGTGGTGCAGATGAGTAAAAAGGGACCAAAACAATCTCTCTATTGCGACTATCATTGCACATCATTTCGCCTAATACATGTTCCGGTAGATCTAACTACCTATAAATAGACTGAAGTTTGACCCGAGTCAAAGGTTGGGATATGGCTGACGATTCGGGATGTGGTTGCGGGTTGACTAAAGGGAAAAGCGCAGCGACGCTATCGCCGAGTCGAATCTAGATCTGGACCTACTGAACCGAAATCGGCGAAATAAATCAAACGATCTTTATTACAAAATCTGAATTTTTAGTTTTAGTAGAAGTTTAACGGCACTCGCAACACAATAAAGTCTTATAAGGGCCGAAGATTAGAGGTGTTACAAGAGAGTAACAACAAACACACACAAAAAAAGGAGGAGAGAACAGGACGATATCTGTTTGATAAGAAAAAAAGAGAAAGGGCATCCGCCAACCACACCCATATAATATAATCTAGCTCTAGCTAGATCTAGAATTATATTGGCCTTATCATGGACTGGCCAGGGTAAGTTACTTTACTTACTTTACTTTCTCCTTCCTCCAGTATCTCTAGGACTGTTTCTAGCACGTTGGATGGCCTGGCAGGGGGGGGGGGGGGGGTGTTGTGTGTTTTCAGGGTATCCTTTACACCTTCGATCCAGATCTTCCTCTTGCCTTGCACCCTGATATTTTTTGTAGTACGCTTTAGGCCTAATGACTAGCCGGTGAGGAGCCACACGTGTTCGATGCCCAAACCACCTGACTGTTTGCATCTGAATGTAGTTGGGGGGGGGGGGGGCAGGTGTAGTTCCCATCATTTCTTTGATCCTGTTGTTTTGGATCATATCCCATCTGGTTTTGTTACCGGCTCTCGATAGACATCTCATCTCGCAGGTAGTTATCTTACATTTCAGACTTTTGGTCAAGGTCTATGTCTGGCAAAGGTAGATCAAAGTGGAGATGGAGATAGAGTTAATGAGCTAGGCTTTGCTCTTAATGGGGATGTTGAAGGAGTGGAACAAGCTGGAAACTGACGATGTTCTGTTAGCCCTTTATACTCTCCTCTCAATTTCTCAGTTGAGACGTCCATCTTCCGAGAAGATACTGCCAAGACATATGATCTCGTTGACTTGTTTCGGCGTGGAGTTCGGTCGATGCTGATGTTGAGGTTGCCAATGCTGACTTTCATTGTCTAGGTTTTTCTTTCCCTGATCTTCACGTTGAGTTTTTCACACTGTGCATTCAGCCTGCCTGTGTGCTCTTGAAGTTGCTCTTCATTCTCATATGCTAGGTTTTGGTCGTCCACAAACAGCATTTCATTCACATCTTTCGGGTTGGGGTTTGCTTCCTTTGTAACTTTGTCCAAGTATATGATGAAAAGTAGAGGTGATAACATACATCCTTGTCTCAATCTGGATGACGCGTCCAACCAGTCAGTAAGTCCGTTTTGGGAGCGGACTGTGCTCATACTGATGGTGTTAAAGGCCATGATGTTGTCCAACAGTTGTCCCCAGATGCTGTACTTTTCCAGTGTTTGCCTTTGTTTCTGTCAACTCTGTCAAACGTTTTTTCCTGGTCTGCAAATACAAGTTTCAGTTCTTTGTTGTGTTCAATTGGCCTTTCACTCAGTTGTCTGAGAGCGAAGATAGCGTCTTTGCACTCTCTCCCTTTTCTGAAGCCCATCTGTGCCCCATTCAGTGATGGTTCCACCTTGCGAATTGTACGCTTTTCCAAGACTTTTGCGTACATCTTGCCCGTAGGGCTCAGGGGGGAAATTCCTCCATACGAGCAGAAGTCTTTCTTGGTAACACAACTGCAAGTTGCCAGTCTACCGGGACTTTCCTCCCCTCCATGCTTTTTGGATTATTGTGGTCAGCCAGGGCGCTTCCGGGAATAGCTACCGATAATCCGCCTTTTGATGTAAGACCAAAGAACAAAACACCACGGATAAGGTCCACCTCCAAAATTTATTGCGAATTAGCTACTTTTGCTTTAAAACGCCGTGGAATCGATACTAATGTGGAAAGAGATCGAAGCAATAGACTACTCAATTGAAGACAATTTCAGCCCGATGGCAGGCCCAATACTACGTGACGTGTTATCATCGACAACATGAAATGAAAATGCTTGTCAAACCCAATAACCAACGACTCAGTAAGTGCACATTGTGCACAGAGCTAGAGTGTGTTAACTACACAATAGAAGGAAACGTTACTTTTGTGTTATCATGATCATGAGTAGCGTTTCCGGTGCAACACAATGCACCTTGGGTAAGAAAGAGGATTTAGTGGGGTAACGAGCTTGATTACATAACTATTTTGTTGCAATATTTATTTTTGTCGTGATATGGAGGTTGGAAAAAAGAGGAGGAGGTATACAAAAAACCCCTGGGAAAAACAAGGCAACAAAGCTGCTGTTTTGTTTTAGTTAGTGTTTTACGGAACTTGCAACACAATAAGGTCATATATATATAAGTGCCGGAGACTAGAAGTGTCATAAGAGAGTAACAAACACAAAAAAGAAGGAGAGGAGATAAAGACGATAGGTGTTTGATAGGAAAGGGGCAAGACACGCAACAGCACCCGCAGTTTCTAGACCTATCTATGAAGATGGCTTTCAAATACACTGGCCTGTTACTATTTTAGATCCATTTGCACGTACTCAGGATAAGGAATTTGAATATGTATATCGATGCTGTCAGTTTTACTGCACTTGCAACAAAATAATGCCCACTTGCAACACAACACGGTCAAACAAAGATTAGATGTGTTAAAAGAGAATAACAAACACAAAAAAAAGGAAGAGGAGATATAAGGACGATATATGTTTGATAGCAAAGAAGGACCAAACCCCACCAGAGCACCCACTAACCACCCACCCGATACTATCATACGGTGGCTACTCCATACAGTCATGCAGCTTCGCTCGCCACATAATTAAATAAACAATATCCTAGATGATTTTGTATAAGATGAGTGTGTCATCCGTAGGATAGTGGTAAGTACCTCTGCCTGTCACGGGGGAGACGGGTTCAAATCACCACTAGGAAGAGGAGAGAGAAGGCGGAAATAGAGGGAAAAAAGAAGATAGAGACATAATGGCTGATTTAGAAAAGTGAATAAAAAAGATGGAAAGAGAAAAAAAGAAATTACATTATTATTTTGATACAACAGAGACAAAAATATTTTAATATAGTCTGCAGTCTCTTCAATGCTAATTAGATCTTGTTTATAGTTTACTTTTAGTAGAGGTTTTGTGGCGCCCACAACTCAACTGCATAAGGTCATATGAACGCCGGAAGATTAGAGGTGATACAAGAGAGTAACAAACATTTACTCTGCTCACCTCTCTAGCTTCAACAGCACAAAGTCTGCTTCGACTATCAAGGCACCCCGGAAATAGCAGGTCACAAGAGTGTGACAAACATACAAAAGAAGTAGAGGAAAATGACAATTGTAAGGATTAGGAAAGAAAAAGCAGCAGTTCCCTGTTGTAGATCAGACACAGTTATGAGCGTGACCGATGAATCAGCCCATTTACAATTTTACTGTGCATGAACGAGAAATGTCCCCCCTTTGGGAAATGCCTAAAGACACTACAGTCGATGGCACTGCCTGGGGGGGATAAGGACGATAGAAGTTTGATAAGAAAGAAGAAGCAAACCACACCAGAGCACTCGCCAACCACCCACTTAAATCTTGTTCCATGGGTAAAATGGGGTATTGCACTAGTTGTAATAGATAGTGTTAATAGTAATAATAATAAATATGATGATGATGATGATGATGATGATGATGATGATGTACAAACGGAACAAAAGATTAAAGAAGACCATGGGCGCCATGCACTCCTCTTACACAGACCCTAAATAGAAATAATACCACCCTCATACCTTGCCAAACTTGTTGTGCACTTGTGTCAACCATGTTGATAATCTCGAGCAAGCACTGCACGTGACCACAAGCCTTACAATAAGAACACTACCAGTCTTATTTTCAGACATTATATTAAAAAAAAAAAACTCAAAAAAATCTCTCTGAGGCAAAACAACACTCCAAAATTAGGAGTACAGAAATGGAGGCAGGGGTGGGGGCACGGGTGTGTAGCACACAAAGAAGGGAAGGTCATGATAAGGAAGGTGGTGTGCTCAGACATGGTACGGAGAAACCAAATTGTTATTGCAATTCAAACAATTTCCTCAAAACCATCACATGATTGGGACACCATAAATATATATTACATAATATACAAACCACACAGGAACAACATATTACTTCCTAAATTAGTTCTCACAGCTTGCATCCCATTCCCCCCCCCACCAAAAAACCCAAAACAAAACACCCCGGAATTAAACAACAAAAAAAACCCCATACCAAAAAAAAACCTGAAACAACCCCATCATTATAAACCTTAACCCCCAACTCACCTCCTTGGAAGGCACGCAGATAGGGGTGCCCTCTTTGAGGAACCCCGCCTCCACGTTGACGCCCATAACGATAGGGTCGCGAGAGTTGAAGATGTACTGCGGCAGCACGCGCAGCTTGCACGGGAACACGGCAATGTGCTTGAACTCCTCTTGGCGTCGGCGTTTCAGCTCCTCCCGGTACTTGGTGAAGGCATCGAACAAGTGGTAGATGATGTCCGCCGTGAAGATGCGCACGCCCAGCGTGTCCGCCATCTCCTGGGCGTCTCTCTCCACACGCACGTCGAAGGCAAGGATCACAGCATACCTGATACGGGGTGGAGAAAAAAAGGATTTATAGGGGTGGAGGCGTATGAGTGGAAAAAAAAAGGTGGAGGGAGGGATGGGGAACTACACACGCATTAGCCCAAGGGGTATTATAATTATGCCAAACTACTGCAGTGTATTAAAAAAATTTTGAATTTGCCTTGTTTTTTTTTTTCACAACTTGTGTTTTTGCTATTTCATTTCTCCGTATTGCTTCTTTAGTACTTTTATTTTGCTCCCATCTGAGAAGTATACATGTTTTGACCCTGTCTGTCAGACAAGGCCTGCCCCAGCTGAGGGGGGGACATAGAATCACAGTCAACAGACGGAAATAATATGATTAAATAAAATCTTACTGCAGAGCGCATGTGGGTGGGAAGGCGGGGTGTATTCTCTTCCTTTTCACAACTCGGATCCTTTGGCGCATGATCACAAATAGACTAGACTTTTCAGAAAAATTCAGAAAAATTGGAGGACTGGTCAGCATGTCACTCACAAGAGTTGCTTTTTTTGTAGTTCAAGGTTGAAAAAAAACAAAAACAGGACTGACACTGCAAACTGTTTGGGCAAATATCAAAATAGCCCAAACAAAAAAACTGAGTAAAACTACAGACTAAAATGAAAGCCCATTAAAAAGACTCAGCATATGGATACCTTAAAGGCGCTGCACTTTATGTTTAATGAGACATGTTTAAAATCATTTGAATCTAAGGCTGAAAAAGCAAGATATCTAGCATCATGAACGAAGCAAAATAAGAAACCAAAAAAAACACATTAGAAATCTTTAACTAGATCTATGGGATTTCCCAAAAGATCATCATGAGGCTAACAATTCGAGACAGAAGACACCCCTCAAAACAGTTTAACAATGGTCAGGCTCTAAATTTGATGAGGAAAAAAAAAAACAGCAACAAAAACAATGACTTACTGTGAGTCATGCTCCAACATTACAGATGCCCTCATGATGTCCTTCTTATGCACTGGTCCAATGCTTATGCCAGCGTACTAAGGATAAACAGATACAAGACACTTTAATCTACTTTACGTTAACAAGGTATTTGAGTAGACAAAACCATTATATTGACACAATAGCAGTCATTTAACTTGAGGAGAAAAAAAGCAAGATAGACAGACAGAAACAACATATTCTGTAGAATACACCAGAGGCACCCTTCAACCTCTCGCTATTCTAATCTAGTTTTTAAGTAGAAAGAAGTATCAACAAAATAATGGTCAAACAGTGTTGGTAAAGAGCATGGTAGTCAGGAAGAAGAAATAACAGAGGCAAAGCCAAGAACTTTTATGTTGTTTTTTTCCGTGGTCTAGAGATGTTCGCCTCTCATTCAAAAGGTCCTGAGTTCAAATCCTGACCGTGACAAAACAAAATATTTTTCATCTCTTAAATTTTCTCTTCTCACTGTCGGTCCTGTTCTCTAGTCATGTTCTGTCATTTGCTTTCATGGCCCCCCCCCCCCTCCAACCCCATCCCCTGGTTTCCTCTCTCCTTTAATCCTGACTCTTTTTACTGCTACTCCTAGCTCCTTCTTACTTCTGTCTTTCAGCCACAACCCTGATCTTAATGGTAGGTAAGATAAAACACCTAGCCTTCTTGGATAAGTGCGAAAAAAGTCCCAGGTCACAGGTGCAAGTTGCACATGTTTAAGATCCCTTGGTAGTCCTAACATTGATAAGTCTACGCTTCAGTTGCCACTCGTGCAAAATCTAAAATTAATTCCTACCAAATGAAAACTGAAAAAACTCTAGTCAGTAAAGAAAAATGGAGTACCTTTGAAATTGGAATGTGGCTGCCTGAAGGCAAGGGGCCCTATGCAGTTGTACAAATGGTCACATACATAATAATAATAATAATAATAGATAGCATTTGTATAGCGCATATCCCCGCTCAACAGCAGGCTCTATGCACTTTACACTATATTATTACCCCAGCAGACCATAGAACACTCCGAAACATGCTCAGCTTCCCGGGAAGCATACAGTGCAAGCAGCTGATTAAGCGCTCAAACACTAACATACTGACAAGATCTTTCGCTGTCTATAGCCGGGTACCCATTCCCACCTGGGTGAAGTGAGGAAAATTCGTGTAAAGTGCCTTTCCCAAGGACACAACGTCGGGTCCCTGACGGGATTCGAACCCACGACCTTACGGTTGCGAGTCCGAGAGCCTAACCACTAGGCCACCGACGCCACTTTAAAAAATCAGTTGCACTGCAGGCTGAAGAACCAGCAGTCCTGAGATATAGCAGGGAACTGCTAAGAAGAAAAAGAACCTATGCAAAGCACCAAAGAGTTTGGTGTGCAACATTGTTAACAGCAAGACTGATAAGATCAAGAATTAGAATTGAGGAAGCTACACTTTAACAATCGCATATGGTTAAGTAATGTAATGTGTAGGGCTGAGCACACAGGTACCCACAATGAAGGTGTGGACTTCACTTGAAAGTTGATCAAATGAGGAAACTACTTGAAGACATGATGTTCTCTGAGGTCAGAGACTTGCATTATAATATCCTGGGCCAAGTACTGTCTTGGCAGCCACTCTTTGATCTCTACAAAAACTTCTCGGCCCAGCAAACACACCATGGATGTCAAAATGAAGGCAAAACTTAAGCCTCACTATAGTGAAATGCACATGGGAACACCCCCTCCTCCAACTCCCCCCTTCATCTTGCTCAAACTGAGTCAAATAGTTTGTTCCACAGTAAACCAGAATTGTATCAGAGTGCATGGCCTCTGATATTACGACAAAAGTCCATGTCTGAGGCAAACAAACACAGTGACACTCACGGGAATCTTGGAGGTCCTGAGGAACTCTAGCAGAGCTTCTAGAGAGCCGAGGGTGGACGCCTGCACAAAGACGCCTCGCTCCTGGACTTTGATGGACTCAAGGGTGTCTTTCAAAACATTCGCCACTTCTTCCTGCAGATGCAAACAACAGAAGGCATCAGATAAGGTTGTCCATTGTCAAATCAACGATAAAATAATTGCATCAGAGTTTTCTGGCATTGGAGTTTAATTCATATTTTCAAAAGAATGGCATTTGTGTGTGCCTAATGAAAGGTACCAAATGACGCATTTTGAAGAATCCTGGGTTTTTATTTTTCATTTTCATGTACAGAGATAATTTCTGAACAATATTATATGCTTTTTGAACTTTTATGGTATCTTAAGTAGTTTTTGAGATATGGGTGATTTTGTAAAGCAGAGTACAGAAACAAAGTTTTGAGAACAACGGCTTGAAAGTTTCCGTTTGTTTCTGCTTCAAATAGATATATAGATCTACACTTCGAGACGACCTGACATATTCGCTACTCACAAACCAACTTTAAAAGAACAGCTTTGAAGTGTTTATATTACATCTTCAAAACAAATTCACGATCACCAAGAGCCATAATTTTCAAGAAATGAGACCTAGGTTTGCGCAGGGCAGAAAGGCGATACAAGATTGTGCTAAAAAACCCGAAAAAGGTATAGATGCGAAAAGTTTCGCTTTGTTTACATGTTCTAGATATTCATGCGCATTAGAGAGGGGAGAGAATGGCCTAAATTTTGGAATGCATTGTGATCGGTTCGACTTTATGAATGGGCAAGAGAAACAGTCCACAGTGGCGTTTTTTTAATCTTTTTTTTTAGTATGGAATTTTATGGCGCTCGCAACTGCATACGATCATATGAGCGCGCGAAACACAAGTTAGATTTATTCGCAACAGTTCACTGTACGGCTGGGCTCGAGTCAGTAGTTAGTTCTTAACATATTTAAAATTCAGAGTAAATATATATTTTCAATCTAAAACAACTTTCCTGAATAACACCAAATTTTTTAACAATTCAATTTCACTCTATAATTTCCCATAAAGGCCAATGGCCTTCATAAAATCCAAAATTCTGTTGGGAACAACAACGGAAAAAATGTCTTGCAATTTTTTGCATTTTAAGTATCTCCTTCGGGTCCCTCCGAAGTCTAGACATTCGGTTAAAATGTGTCTAATGGTAAAATCTGTGTCGCATCCGACACAGAACGGCTTCTCTTCTCCCTGAAAGAAGTATTAGTATGTTAGGGCCGTGTGTCTGATGCATAATCGAGTAAAAATAACTTCGTCTCTTCTGGAGAGGCCCGAAGGATTTCGCGGTCCCAGTTTGCGTTTCATTTGGTGCAGTTTGTTATTAGTTTGTTTTTTCCAATGGCTCTCCCACAGACTGGAGGTGTACTTTTTTACTTTATTTTTAAAGTCAGTCTGTGGAAGAGTGACCGTCATTGATCCAAACAGAAGGGATAAGAATTTCTTCGCCAGGTCATCTACCTGCTCCGAGGTGTTTACTCGGAAAACCCATTTTCTAACACATTTTGGGGGACTATGCAATAAACCTCGTACTAAAAAACATCTTTAAAAATGTATTTTAAAGTAAAAAAGTGCCCTGCGCAAATGAAACAATCTGGGGAAATAGTTTGAAGCTGGGCAAAGAGACAATCAATGAAATAAAAATCAAACAAAAGAAATATCTGGGATGGGGGGAAGAGATGGGGGGAATGACAACGAGAGACAGAGAGAAATAAGACAGGACAAAAAGAGCTGTAAATGCCGATCTTACACTTAATTTAGGCCAGGAAAGAGAGCAACAATAAAAGCCATAAAATAAAACGAATGACCAACCCTGTAGTACTCCTTCTCGTCGGTATCATGGGCCACATAAAATGGCAGGCCAGCGAGAGCTTTCTCCAGGTCCTTGGCAATGATCTTCACTCCCTGGGCAGCGCGAACCATTTTGTGGTGCTCGTACTGGTTCTGGAGACAACACACAAGGAGAATCATTGTCCTGCTGTGAAATTTGTTTGTTTGAGTAAAAGATTGAAAGGTACTTTTGACATAATTTTGTTAGTCCCTATGGAGACATAGTATATAGTGTAATAAAACGTAATTGCAAATATTTTACCACCCCAGTGTCAATATGGAACAAAAAGAAGAAAGACTTTATGAGGATATGTGAGGCATTGTGATGAAATCAGGTGCTCGTCAAAATAATGAATTTGAAGAAACCGGCATTTTTCTGGCAATCATGCAATTTTTTTCTAATTTTCTTTTTTTGGCTCAACACCTTTTATGTCTATACTATTTAAAAACACAGTTCAGCGTGGATTTTACTGAAAAACATTGAAACACTGAAACACAAAAAATGTAAATTTTCAGTTTCCAAGGACTGTCAAGCTATGGAAGTTACCATACTTTGGAGGCCATTTTCTCATTAATTTTACCTCTGAAACCAGGCAATCCTCTCCTCCTTCAGTCGCAAATCTCTCGACTTCTATTCAACATAGATGGATATTTTTTCACCAAAAGCAAGGCAAATGAACAGGCTTTAAGATAATACCAATAACCCCATATGCCCAAAAATTGACGAGCCCCCGATTCCACCACCTCGTGCCACATGGTGGTGACTAACATGCCTGATATGTGCCAAAAATAAGGCTTTAAAGGGCACTTATGCCATGAAATTATAACTATAAGAGAGGCTGAAGAAGCCAGAAAAATGCCTACATATCAAAACCCATAATTTAAAACCCAATCAGGACTTTCAACTTTCAGGGCTTCCCCTCCCCCAAAAATATCCAGAATCTCATGGACTGGGAGGAAAACAAATAGAGGAGTGCTCCAAATGGCAGTTTGCGAAAGATCTATAATCAGAATCATCAGAAAAAGACAACTGACATTCTTTGGTCACACAAAAATACATCTGCTGCTGTGCGGAAAGAGGGAAAGAGGAGCAGAGGAAGATAAAGACATACACAGATGGCTTGAACAACTTTACGTCGAATATCATAAAGAGAAAAACTGAGCTGATCAACAAGACAGGCAACAGAAGGGAATGGGGTACCGTGATCGTTAATGTGTTAATGTCTGCTCAAGACTAGACACATGAGGAAGAAGAAGATGAAAGAAGAAGATGAAAGAAGAAAAAGAAGAAGAAGAAGAAGAAGAAGAAGAAGAAGAAGAAGAAGAAGAAGAAGAA
>NW_004797595.1:486748-491043 GCF_000002075.1 Aplysia californica
TATCATCTCTCTCTCTCTCACAATGCAATAAAAATTCATGAAAGGTCACAATAAAATTGAAACTTGAATAATATTCAGTAAAACATTCGTTCTGATCAATTAGAAAGACATTTCCGTTCTCTCTTCCTCCACCCTCTCTTTATCTCTCTCTATCTTTCTCTCTTTCTCAGGCACTATTTCTTCTTTCTCACAGTCTGGCATACACATGCACGTCTCTTCTTGAGATGTTAAGCATTTTGCGGAGTCATTTCATTGCGCATGCATTGATTTTGTTTTCATGGGTTTTACTTTTACATAATGTCCAGGTCTGGCACTGGTAGCATAATGTTGGTATAAATATTGAAGTCACAAGCTGTCTCTTTGTGTCAATGGCGATGTTCGGATGAGACAGATAGGGTGCGAGCTAGTAGGTGTCAGTGTTTGCTCTTTGAGTTCGCATTTCTATTTCTCTGTCTACGGACCTGTTTTCAGAAAAAGTGCTGCCAAAATATGTAAACTCCTTCACCTGTTTCAATTTTTTATCATTGACATGGATGTTCAGAGGACTATGCTTTCGGGTTACTTTCATAACTTCTGTTTTTGATATGCTTATTTTCATGTCAAATTACTCACAGCTGTAGTTCAGTTAGGTAGTGTGATTTTGGAGGCTTTGTTGCTTTGGATGAAATAGAGTTTGGTCGTATGTAAACAGAAGTTCATTTAAGATTTATGGGCTTTCATTTGCGTCTTGCATTATTGTGTCCATAAAATATAAAAAAAGGAGGTGAGATAAAACACATCCTTGACGTACTCCAGATCTTACTTCGAACTAGTCTGTTTTGCCTTCCTTTGTTCTTACACTGAGCTTCTGCTATTGGTATATAGAGCTCTGACATGTCTAGCTGATGTCCTCTGACCCCACACTTTTCAAGTGTCTTCCATAGTTTGGCATGGTTTACTCTGTCGAAAGCCTTGTCCTGATCTAAGACGACAATGTTGGATTCTTTGTTGTATTCGATGGTTTTGTCTCATAACCGTTCAGTAAGAGTTTTTACAGCCCTCGCAACTGCATACGGTCATATGAGAAGGTGAAACACAAATTGATTGCATTCCCAGCAGTTGTTAGAACGGCTTCATTTTTGGGTCAATTAAAAAGTTAAAAATTCATGGTAAAAATTCTCAAGAAAATCGAGAACTCTGTGGGGATCAACGACGTACAACAGATCCCCAAAGTCTGGACATTCAGTTAAGATGAGTCTAAAGGTGCATCCGACACAGCAGTTTCTCATGGCTGTCGTAATGCGAAAACAGCATCTGTGCACCCTTTCCCTGGCGGAATCCAAACTAAGCTTCGTTCAGGTTTCGCTCTAGGATAGGTCTTATCTCTTGTTCTATTATCTACACGTATGCTTTTCCTACATGGCTGAAACAAAGAGGTGCAGTGGCGTTTGTTGCCTTTCTTTTTCCATAATGGGACCACTATATCTTTCTGCCAGTCTTCTGGGCATTTCCTTTGATCTCAGGCTTTATTGAAAATATGCCTCAGCAGCAGAACGCCGGCGTTTTCACAAGCTCCTCTGGCTTTGAGTGCAGATTCAATTCCTCTTGACAGTATGTGGCTCCATTTGCTCTTCATACGTTGGTTGGCATTCTTCTTGTTGTCCGTGGCAAACGTCTGGGTTGAAAAATTCTTGGAAGTAATTTTCCAATCTTTTCTTAATAGCAACCTTGCTTTGTCGTTTATAATGCATGTCGGGTTGCATGGTTCTTTCCTTGCCCGCATGCTCACACTAAAAAAAAAAACTCTAAGGTTTTCAGTTGTCATCACGATGTGCAAATAGCAACTTTATTAGAGGTAACAGATTGCTTTCTTTGACAACAGTGTATTGGATTCAGTTAATATCTTCTAACCTAAGAGCTAAATACAATGTATATTGTTAGTATGATGAATATGTCTCTTGTACCTGTTGTAACTAAAGTACTAAAGAACACAATTAGTGATCCCACGGTCCGCATTTCCGGGTAAATGAGAACGTAATTAATTTTTTTAGGAAATGAATCGATACGCTCTGTCACTGGTGTGATCTCCTTTGTCAAAAAATAGATAAACTCTCACAACAAAGTAAAAACAAAAAACATTGAATTTAAAAAAAGGTTCACTGACGGCCAATGTAGTGAGCACATGTAAAAATGCCCCATTACCAGTTTCAGCCCATTTGTTTCTAGCTGCTTTCCGAAATAATCTTCAGAGCCAACCAAGCGGGTTACGCAACCTGTACTAAAGAAGCCTACGATCCTATCCAACAGGGCTAACGAGGGCTGAGGGGGAAACAACATCCCAAAAGAAACACCAAGATACTTGATCAAAATGTCTCCCTACTTGGGAATCGAATTCGGGTCTCCTGCGTGGAATAGTGAAATGCCTCACCGCTAAATTATACAGACGCCTGTAGCCATGAAGTTGTGCAGTAGTAGGTCAAGCAGGTCGAAAAGGGTTGGTAGGAGGAGGAAACTTTACTTTTGTCGAGTAGTGGACTATGAAAGGGACTTTGTGGTGCTTATTGATTCCATTTTTATAGGAAAAAAAGGGAGGGGGGCTGGAATCAAAATGACTGCCTGGTTCATAACTACACAGACCCATAAATTAAATAACTGGGCTACTGACCTCGACCCTGAGTTCCGGCCGCACATAATAGTTCCGAAATCTGATCTCTCTCCCTCTATCTCTCTCACACAGCACACACACACACACACACACACACACACACACACACACACACACACACACAGAATCCCCAAATGGACTAAAACATACAGCTACAATGATTTTGAAATGGAATTCCTACATGGTTTGTAACATGATGAGGTCTCTAAAATTAGAGTGATGATGTGCCCATCCAGCTTTTGCCAGACCTGCTCAGCACATCCACAAACAAGGGTAAACGTTGACCATAAACAAAAGCCGCTGACCTTGAACATGACCCTGGTATGGAACATGGAGATGCCTCGCAGCCCCCATCCCCCCTTCTTCTGGAACCAACAAAGGACATCCATAGACCAAAATAATATGATGAACACTGACCAATGACATACAAACATAACGCACCTTGACCCTGAGCTCCTTCATGGGCTGTGGCATGAGGAGACCCCTAATCTGTGTGACAATGGGGCCCTCAGTACCCGCCAGCACCACAGTGTCGCCCTCCTTCACCGACCCGTTGATGAGGATTACATCGATGGTTGTGCCCATGCCTGTGATTGCCTTCACCTGGAAGAGAAACAAACATAATTACATGTATATTACGAATATGAGTTTGAACAACAGAAGCACTACCACACGATAACGGTTATTTAGTGCAAAGCAGGAGGGGGTGGAGCAAGACAGACAGAAACAACAGAGTTGGTTCTCAGTGGGGTTATTATTTTTAAAAGAAGCTCACCGACACGATAGTGATCATGGGGGAGGGGGGCGAAAGACCGACAGACACAACAAAATAGGTTCAGGTTGAGTAAAAAGGAAGTACATCGACACGATAATAGTCCTTTTGTGCAGATGGAAAAATCAGTTTAGTTTTAATAAGTTTTCTACGGCACTTGCAACACTGAATAAGGTCATATATATGCCGAAGATTAGAGGCGTTACAAGAGAGTAACAAACACAAAAAAGAAGGAGAAGAGATTAGGACGATCGATGTTAGATAGGATAGGAAAGAACTAGAAAACCACACCAGAGCACCTGCCAACCACCCACGAAAAAAAAAATCAAAGACAGACAGAAAAACACAGTTGGTCCAGTTTAAGAAAAAAAACCCCAGAAGTATATCCGCATGATAATGATCATATAGCGTAGGGAAAGAGCTAAGACAGGCAGAAACAACAAAGGGACAGTGGTATTAGTATGTAAGTAATGACAACAAGGCTTAACAACATATTTTAGCCATCCAAGAACAGATTTAGACAAGAGTAACCTTGGAGGAGGAGGAGAAGGAGGAGGAGGAGGAGAAGAAGAAGAAGAAATACTAAACGGTCCACCAACTACTGGCAATTAGAAAGCGCCGTTCGTTCTTTCCGTATGCTGGCATTCATCCAGCAGTCATGGGCATGGCCAAAACCTAACCCAGTGCACATGGCCAGTGGGGTTTGATTTTGCCAGACTTTCCTTTATAGAGAGGCACAAACTACCATTTCAGTTTTAGCTCAATTGCACGATTGGTTAACTATTTGACTTTAAAATGCTAAAATATTAAAATTCAGTATAAATATATTTGCGATTTAAAACAACTCTTATAAGTAACAATAAAAATTTTAAATAGTGC
>NW_004797595.1:493881-495279 GCF_000002075.1 Aplysia californica
ACACTCCACCTTTGAGGGGGTTGCACCTTCTGCAGATGAAGCAGTGGGTCTATTTATATCCCCCCGACCCACTGGGGGTAATCTTTTCTTGAGTAAAAGGGATGAAAAAGAACAAATGAAAAATAAGTATGAATTACTGGGGGTTAAAGTTGGGCACCAAATCAGCTTTTCAGCATTTTCGGGTGCAAAATCGCGGACCGACCCTTGCGTTTTCAAAACCCCAGTGCTTCAGTCACATCGAATCGATAGTAATGTAGTTAAATCCACGAAAAAGTACATAAATGTATGTTTCTTTCAGTATATTTTAACTGGTCTTATTTTAAATCAAAGTGCATAAAAATGGCAATAAAAAACTTTGAAAGGCTTTTTTTAACGGATTTTTATAAAGACATTCGAGTTAAAAAAAACAGTGAAATGTATGAGGCTGAAAAGCTCACCCATTTTCTTATACGAATATATGTAAAGTATGTAAACAGTATTAGGATCAACATGTGTCGATGAAAGCACAGACGCTTGGAAACTTTCCTTGACTGAACAAGAGCCAGACGAGAATCTGCATGCGAGAGTTATGCGGGTGGGCCGCTTATAAGTAAATGGTAGCCTTATATTACTATTTAGTTTAAATGTAAAGTCTGAAGCTCATGTTACTTACAGTTCAATTTATAGGAAGATTAAATTGCCCTTATGAGATAACAAGTTGCATCCGAGCCTGGAGACTTCTACTTGAAAGTATGTACAGTTCTCACAGAGGCACGTTTAGTAAGGACGGAGGTACCGTTGTGTAACACAATTCCCATCGGTGCCGCTTTGCTGACACAACGGAGTCCCTACCGAAATTTACCAAATCGATAAAGCAATTTAAAAAGTCGGAAACTGAGTACAAGGACATGGTATGTAAATTTAATTTGTTTTTAAAAATTTAATCTAGAAAATAAGTTGTTTTGTAGATTTGTTTCACCATATTTTTTTGCCCCCCCTTAAAAAAATTTAAAAATAAGGAAGTAAAAAAGCCGCAAACAATAATTGCAAACACATACACACACACCTCTTAGAAAATCGATTCTGGCAATGGTACACATTGTATGTAACACATGTACCGTCAAACTTAAAAATAATAAATACAGGCAATTAGAATGATTAGCCCCAGCCAAGAAAGGCCATCGCCCTTCATAATATATTCTTCAAAATGTGCACCGCACTTTATTTGAAGCACAAGGGGCCCCATCGCAGCGTCCCACGCAGGGGTCGTTCTGTCGGATCACAGCAGCGGCTCGGGAGTCCATATCGGCCGTCGCGAATTAAAGCTGGTCGCCGCTGCGCTTTTCCATTTCGTCAACCCGCAGCCACCTCCCGAATCGTCAACCACCCCCAACCTTTGACATGGGTCAAACTTCCATC
>NW_004797595.1:496319-498584 GCF_000002075.1 Aplysia californica
GGGAAAACTTCAAGAAATTCTCGTGGTGATGAGTAAAGAGAGACCAAAACAATCTCAATAAATAATATATAGCGACTATCACGGCACATCACTTCACCTATACATGTTCCGGTAACTACCTACTACCTATAAATAGATGGAAGTTTGACCCGTGTCAAAGGTTGGGGGGTGGCTGACGATTCGGGAGGTGGCTGCGGGTTGACGAAAGGGAAAAGCGCGTCGCCGCTATCCCCTAGGGGCCGTCGCAATCCCTCCAGCTATCTATGTATAATTGCACGTGCGTGCGTGTATGTCTGTATCAAGAAGCGTATATAGGGGGTATATCACGTATGTGGTAATTTATGCCAGGTACGTATGTATGGCGTAGGCCAATCCATTGGCATAGGTCAGATTGTCCATGAGGCGGACTGTTTCGACCTCGTCCGTTAGATCCAATCCTGGCTATGAAAGAAACAATTCCACCAGAAAAACTGAGATATCGAAAAAAACACTACTTCCCCAATGGGACATCGACCTCGCATCTCTCACGAAGAGCTTTATTTTACACCACAGATGTCGGTCACCCAATAGAAGAAGCAAGTGAAACAACTGACAAACATTCGTATCTAGGTCAAACAATCTTTTGAGCAGCAGTATCTTTATGGTCGCACGTTGAAGATGTGGGTTCGATTAACGACCGGGGAAGGTATTTTACAGAGTGTCAGTCCAACTTTCTGAAGGGATGCATTACCCCTTTCAGCCAAGGTTAACCTTTGCAGTCGGGGTCCTAAATAGCATCGATAAAAAAGCATACAACACGTTTAATCATACAATCGTGAAAACCAAACCACTGGGGACACTCCACTATTCCGTTCAATGCCCTCGAACAAGATCTGTCTATGTGCTTGAGTAAAGGATGCACACTTGCAATTTTAAAACTTATTTTGTAGTTTACAAATATTGCATTTCTGCATAGAATGTGTTTTCCTGGTGACTTTGTTTTTAAGTATTGTTCGGACATCTCAAACAGAGTTTTGTTTGTTTGAGTTTTAAAAAACGCAAACACATAAAAATGGTCATTTAGTGCAGACAGACAGTAACAACAGAGGAAAAAAAGTGTTTAAAAAGTAGGATGTGCTAGTTGGACCTTCTAACCATCCGCTGAAACAGGATTTGCAATGAATACAAATGCTTTTTATAAAATTTTGACATGTGACAACATCCATTTGCTCTCTTTAATATGCCCCAGCTTCAAATTATGTGTCAGCTGCTATTTTTCCTTTCATGCATACGATTTGATACTCGAACTTTCATAAAAAGGCAAAACATCATCGACGAATTTTAAAGCCCAGACCACTTTTTTTTCGCTCTACAGCCTGCACTTAAGTGTATGGTGTGGGTCGTAAGTTTTGCAAATCTGCAATGAAAGGGCGGAGCCCTCTGTCTATAAGGGGTCTCACGGTGTTCCTGTTATAGTAGCCGGGCCTACTGTTGAGAGAAATGCTTGTAACTCTTATGCACGAAGCTTATTTTAATGCAGCGACGCTGGTACGACAAGGTGAACAAACAAATGCTCAATAAAAAGATGAATCAAATATTAAATGCACACTGGTCACTTATTCTGCAGAAATTATTAATAGAAAGACGTTTCGGACGTCAAGATGCGACGAACAGGCAGCACAATTCTTCCCTTTCTTCCCAGACAAGCCTATGCGCACCAACCGTTAGTACGGAGGGGAGTTAACGAAAATAACGGGATACAAAATGCTGAGGTTCGTGTCGAAGGAGTCCGTTAAATAACGTGATCAATTGACACAAATTAAAGCTATTTCGACATGTTACGTTATCAACTTGTCTTTTTAAAAGCTTTCAAAAACATGTTTTATAAGAAGAAATATTGGTTTAAAATAGTTCGTGAGAATTAAGTAAAATGGTCGATGATCCTGAAAACACTTAATGTTCCTCATAATAGGATTTTAAACAATCTTCCCCATTCTTTTTTTTATTTTTTAAAATAAGGCCAAGGCGACTCGCAGACCCTGTTCTCAGACAAAATAAACATATTACATATAGTTTATGACATTTCACGAAGAAGACGTCTGACTTGCAGCCAACGACAGGGATCGCATTACTATCTCGTAACCAAAGAGGACCTCTCGCTGACATCGTTATTATCGAGAAAAAAAATTGAATCAAAACACCAAGCACGCATCATGTCATTATAAAGGATCTCAAAAGTACAAAAGTAGAGAACTCTATGTGCTTGTAGACGTGCATGTGCAAGCC
>NW_004797595.1:498961-501953 GCF_000002075.1 Aplysia californica
GCCAAGGCCACAGACATAGACCGATATTGCAGCAAATCAAATTAACAAGATAATGTATGAGCTGAGACACTGTATACCGTTCTAAATCGTATATGATTACTACGCCCCCCTCCCCCTCCCTTTTCCCCCACATGCACGTATTCACACACACACACACACACACACACGCGCGCGCGCGCGCGCGCACACACACAAGCAAACAAATAATCTGACCCGAATGTGCAAAACATGTTGGACAAACGAAATCCACTTTAGGGAGTACAAAAGTGTAGGCTTGGCACGGACCTACCCGTGTCTGGTTACCATGGACTTAACAGCTCGCATTCCTTTCAGGCCCAAGCACCCCCAAAGGGGCACGAGGGACTGAAACTTGATAGCATGTAGGGGGGGTGGGGGGAGGTGGGGGGTGTGTGTGAAGGTGAGGATGGTTTGGGGAGCCCACATTCAGCAAGAATTGAAACCCGGAGGAAACGACATGACACGATAGCATTGCAGTGCCTTTGATGACGAAGCAAGATTGGTTGGCGGTGTGCACACCAGACTGCAACACTAGCTGCGGAATGTTCCGGTGGTGCACACACGTACTGAGCCATGTCCTTCTTTATTACGATAGCGCTTTTTAAAAACTCAAACCAGTGGCCGTTACAAAACAGTTCCTTGTTTTTCAGGCATGTATGAACCACAGGGTGCTTCATGTTTTTCTGCAAGCAGACTGGTTGAGAGCAGTTTTGAGCCACAATAGAGGAACCGCTGGCAACGTTCCGCGATCATCAAGACTTTTGACGGATTCTGTCCTTCTTGGTAGCAGCACACATATTAGATTACGTGACGGGTATCAGAATGATTCGGCCACATTTTACGAATGCTCCCACACCAACCAGCCTTCCGAGCCTGCAACGAAAGACACCCTGCCTGAAGAAACAGGGAGATCACGATGCCACTGGATAAACTCGGTAAAGAACACAACCAGACACAACCCATGACCTGATCCTCCTCAGAGCCACTCGACGAATTGCTGGCAGGCGGGGTGCAATACATTCCTCCATTCAAAGGCTGATTTTGCTTACATCAAATTCAGCCAACGTTTCCTCCTTGTATTTTATCCCGATTGCTAACATTTTTTTCGATACTTTTCTTAACAAACAACCTAGTAAGTAATTTTAAAAATGCTAAAACCAAGAGAGAAGCTCGCAAGCTGCGCATTTTCATGTATCCATAAGGGGAACTGGGTTTTTTTAATGCTTAAAAAAGTGGCACACTTCTCAGCCAGAAATGGTCTCGCTGGCCAAAGAAGAAGCCACACGTCATCTCACCTTTTAATTCTTCTACTTTGCTTGGTCATTTTAAGACATTGGCGGACAAACGACGACGACAACGACTATTACTATTATTATTATCACTATTATTGTTATTATTACATGGTGCTGAACATAACATTCTATCTCCTCAATAGAGTACATTGCTATGTGTGGAACATCGCAATCATCTTAATCAGTCGCATTGAAATACGTTAAAGAGGCGTCTACTCTTCTCTTCATTCTTTAAGAATGTGTCGAATACCCTAATAGTACGTTGTCATCATTTCATAAAGAGAGAACTGGCCCAGTCGTCAAAATCCCTGTCAATGTAAAGATAAGAACTGTTCTCATCTCAATGTTCGTGAGCATCTACTAGCCGTTATGCTTTTTATGATTAGCTGTTTTCTCTGACGCAAAATACAAGCCAAAATTTTGAAGTTCCTCATTTCGCTATGAGAGCACTTACTCAACAGGCGGAGGGCATCCCAAAATGGTGAAATAAACTGGCTCCGCTCTAACTCGACTGCGAAAGGACTGTTGCGTTCATCTTAGCTCTTTTGTTGTTTTTTTTAACTTTCACACACTCATCCAATATATATTCACGCAGTCAGTAATACGACTAAAGACTAAAGGAACTCCCAGGCTTATAATTCCGATTCTGTATAAAGTCACAGAATTGTATAAATCGATATTTTATTAAACACGTAATTTTTGTGCTTGCTTCACCACATAATCTAAACTTTCTTTGAGAGGCCTGTCGCTTGTAAATGCATTTGCTAATAGCAATGCAGGGCATTCCGTACAAGCTACAGTTTTGTTTCTCGAGCAATGGACAAACAAGTAAAAATTATGTAATTTTGTAAAACTGACAGGGTGACTTATTTCGCACGTTGGCAAAAAGTACGCGCAAAACATATTTTTGTTCATAAAATAATTATTATTACAGCTATCAAACAGACAATTCACACTTTCACATAATTTTCTTTCTTCTTTACGTCCGCATGGGCACAATTCACTATTCATTTTGGAGCCTTGCGTCCCACTTTTATTGTCAGGGCCAACCCAGCAGAAAGACAGAGATATTCCATACAATTTTCTCCCCACTCGAGAATCGAACTCAAGCCTCCTGTGTGCGAATGCAAAGCGCCAAACCAGTTCACTAAAGTGCATGTCGTCATCCCGAGTCTTGAAAATTCAGAAAACGCACATCTTTGTTCACCAAGACAATCACATGCATCTTCATCGACCGACAGTTTTATCGTTCTCTTTTGGTGTTTGTATGTGCGCTTGTGTGTGTGTGTGTGTGTGTGTGTGTGTGTGTGTGTGTGTGTGTGTGTGTGTGTGTGTGTGTGTACGCACGCGTGTTTATGGGTGCGTCAGTGAGTTAGAGGGCATAAAATATGAGTGAGTCAGTGCAAACGTACGGATGTTTAAGAGCCTAGGCTTTCTGAAGAAGCCTAGATACGAGCTCATACGTGCAAGAAGAAGTGTATATCAAACGTCTCTCTCTCTCTCTGAGTGTGTGTGTGTGTGTGTGTGTATGGGTGAGAGAGAGAGAGAGAGAGAGAGAGAGAGAAAGAGAGAGAGAGCGGGAGAAGGAGAGAGAGAAAGAGGCAGAGAGAGAGAGGCAGAGAGAGAGGCAGAGAGAGAGAAAGAGACAGAGAGAGAGGCAGAGAGAGAGAGAGAGAGAGAGA
>NW_004797595.1:503862-505241 GCF_000002075.1 Aplysia californica
CCCCGCCCACCCATTCATAAACTTTCCTATCCAGTCCACCTTCGATAGGCACCATCACCATCATCTCTCTCTCTCTCTCTCTCTCTCTCTCTCTCTCTCTCTCCCCAACAGGCCCCCAGAGTTATCTTTTCTCTCTTTTCCCCCGAATCACCTGGAGCACGGACAACAAATTCCGCATACTGTGCTTGACCTCCTTATGTCAGTTCTCTCTGCGAAAGGAGAAATCTTCCGGCACTGAAACTGAAACCCCCGCGTAAACGAAACGTCGTCAACGCAGCAGGGAGCGGGCCAACACATAACCCAACAGCTGTAGGAATGTACCCCCCCCCCCCTTCCAACCACCACCCCCTTTTTGCGCCCTCCGCTTCTTTTATCCACCCTTCATACACCCTGTAATAACGCCGGCAGAGTAAGTCAGAAAGTGGTAGAGTTGTAGGTTAGAAACTCGGTGAGTCAGCACAGTAACGCTCACATTCGCCAAGTGTAGTTCGGAACAGCGGTAACCAACACAACAGTGACAAAAGAAGACGGTCCAGCCAATCACACTTTTAGTTTTAGTAGAGGTTTTACGGTGCTCGCAACTGCATAAGGTCATATGAGCGCCAGAAGATTAGAGGTGTTACAAGAGAGTAACAAACATAAAAAAGAAGAAGGGGTGATAAGGACGATAGATGTTTGATAGGACAGAAGAAGCAAACCACACCAGAGCACCCGCCTACCACCCACAATCACAGTTTAACAAAAGATTGAGTCCATGGCCTTTGAACCAAGACGCATAAATCCGGGTGTACACATGGCAGCCCCGCCCTCCTCGTCTCAGAACACACAAGAGAGCTACCGTACTGTGCTGACACGAGAATATTAAGATCGAAAAGATATTCAATATCCGACACCACACCTCCCACCTTTCACCTCTTTTAAAACATTATTAAAAACAAGACCATTTATGAGTCAGGCTGCTTCAACCAGCCTGTCAAGGCCAACCTACTTTAGTGGGATACAGTACTCCATCAGAAAGACATATACTCGATTTAAAAAATAGACTTCATTGCCTGGGAATCGAACTCGGGTATTTTACATGCAACCTCAAAGTTCATAACCAGTATTTCACCACAGACGCTAGAGTATACGTACCATATTACAGCGGTGCAAACTTTCATTGACAAAACCTGACTATTTCAGATACCAGGATTTTTCAAAAAATCGACACTCCTGAAGTTTCAAAATCTGGACAATTGCATAAATTCGGACAGGTAGACAAAAAGAGGCATTTCAGTCTAGCACCCCAGAATCTATCACATAAAGACACAGTAAAATCACCCACTTAACGTGCAGAGAGAGAGAGAGAGAGAGAGAGAGAGAGAGAGAGAGAGAGAGAG
>NW_004797595.1:508196-509524 GCF_000002075.1 Aplysia californica
CGCAGGCGGACAGAGAAAGGAGGGAAAATAGTAAACATGAGACGATGGAGTCGAGAAAGAGAATCAGCAGTGGGGAAACTGGTTCGCGTATCTCGGTCAAGGGGACACGACTCATATAAACCAAGCCAAAAAGAACTCTTCGACGAGGAGAGCTAATACTCTTCCCTTTTCAGATATGGCTGGCACGAATATCGTTTAAAAATTACGTAACGTTCACGCAAAACACTTCAAATGTCTGAAACATCATATAAATCAGCAATCAACTGGACATTGTGGTCCCTAAAAATAATTCTAATGGGTACTGGCTGATTGTGCAGTATACTGATGAGTTTATTATTTACTTTAGTTTGCTCCAGTGTTTCCCCATTAGGTTGGAAGGGTTTGCTTTAATTTTAGTCTTGTCTGCAGGAGGGTGTTCTCTGTTGATCACAACAGAAAGGACAAGGATTCTTGCGCCAGAAAGTCGACCTGCTCGTTTCCACGGATTTCTACATAGCTAACACCATATTTTTTCCATGTTCGGAATGCCATGTCAATGGCAGTGGCCTACTAGTGGCCTCCGCAGAATAAAAAGGAGGCCTTTGTGGATAGTGGCAGCGGCGACTACAGCTGAGTCTGGTTTTGAGCCATCAGTGAAGATTTTCCCTGCTTCGGGGTATTGTTTGATGGGTTTTTTTTTAAAATGCGGTTTTGTATAGTTTTGTGTCTGCATGATTGATTGTGTGGTGAGGATAATTAGGAAAATAATGCTCCGAGTTCCTACAGACAAAAAGTTCAATGGGTGCTTCCCGCGACAGAGAAGAAGGCAGAATAAGTTTTTTGGAAAACTCCGGCGCAGCAGACTGGGATACAGGAGACCGAAATCGGGAAAATCGGGACGCTTGAGATTTGGGGCAAAAAATCGGGATATCTCGATTAAACCGGGATGAGTGGATTAAATTTCTTAGATTATACTATTTAGCTTTGGAGCATTAAGACCTCGGCTTTGATGAGCTCCGACTCCTCTTTGCGGGGGAGGCAGAGGAATTGTGAGGCTGCTGCCCTCGATGGACAGCAGCCTGCTGGGAGATTTATGGAAGGAGTGACGGACTCCAAAACCAATTTTCCCGGGGAAAGGCCAATGAGATGGACCTCTATAGGAAGGGAAGGAGTTGTCTGCTGGAGGAGGAGGAGCAGACGAAGGGCGCTTGGAAGAGGAGAGAGGGGGCACTTCACACTCCATGAGAGGGGTGGGACATGAGATTGATTTTTTGATTGGGTAGATGTTTTACGGCACTATCGTCAAAATTTTGGTCATTTAAGCGCCATCAGGTTTCACCGCTACAAAA
>NW_004797595.1:509624-551768 GCF_000002075.1 Aplysia californica
GATAGAAGACAGACGATACACCAAAGCAAGTGTCGCCCATGTGCACCTGAGCGTAGATGTCCATGGGCGACAAATCGCCAGCGAAGGGGTTGCACCTTCTGCTGGCGGAGCAGTGGGTCTATTTATACCCCCCCTACCCACTGGGGGTATAATAGGGTTTGACACAATAACACAATAGAATTGGAATATGAATCCTCCATATAGATCTTGTAATCTAGGTCAATCTAGATCTAGATCTAGTAGAACAAGTGAATAGGAATAGGCCTTGAACAAAATGCGCATCCGAACAGAGGGACTCAGCTGAGTCTAATAATCTACGCACGTGATGAAATGCACTTTTACCAACATAAGCATATTATGAATTTGAATCCTCCATGGAGGTCTATAGTGATCTATATAAATTTAAATCTAGTAGAACAAGTGAGTAGGCCTTGAATGAATCCACATCTGAACAATCGGTCAACAGACGAAATTCAAAATGGCCGCTCGAGCATGAAACAAAGTAGATTCAATTTACGTTATTGTCCTTTTTTGTATTCATATTTCTACTCAGGTTCCAATATTTATGTCGGAAACGCCGACGTGGGCAGTCGGCACGAAAACAAAAGTGTAGACAAAGCCAACTGGAGAGAAAGGGGGCACTGGAAATTGGCCAGGCCTCGCACTTCGCACATCGACTAATACAGGTGGGCCTATAGCGATAGCATTGACCGGGTCGTGGGCCCCGTCGCGATTGTCGGATTTCATACAATTGTCAGCAAACATGCAGGTCTAATTAGGGAATCTGCATGGTAACTAAAATTAAAGAAAATCTTGAGTTTCTTGAACGACTACTAAGCACTGATATGATGCCCAAACTTCTGGTACGCCCACTTGTTTATGTGAAACTTACTTGCTAAAAGTAGAAAGCTGAACAAATACTGCAATGTACCTGGCAAAAAATTAAACTTACCTTATCAGGACAAGTAATAACAATTTGAAGA
Source organism: Aplysia californica (assembly GCF_000002075.1). Taxonomy (NCBI): domain Eukaryota; kingdom Metazoa; phylum Mollusca; class Gastropoda; order Aplysiida; family Aplysiidae; genus Aplysia; species Aplysia californica. The sequence continues at coordinate 510,608 of NW_004797595.1, forward strand.
ACAAAGGTTATTTTACAAGTCAATAACTAGACTTCCTTAACCTTTATTTCAACCTCAGCATCAATTCGGTAGTTTGGGCACCTTGATCAGTATAGTAGTAGAACAGGTAAAAACCTGAAAAATCGGTAAAAACTGGCAGCCCTGGTGTGTGAGTACATGCGTGTGTATATGTTTATGGGAGTGTGTGTGTGAGGTGTGGTTGTCATTGTACATACCTCCATGACAACAGCCTGCAAGTTGGTGCTGTACATGAGCCTCTTGGCCAGCATGGTCTGGCACAGCTCACAGATGAGGGCCACCAGGTTGCCCATGCCGTCCCCTGTGTGCGCTGAGGTGGGGATGAGGGATATGTACTCTTTGGGGTTCTTGTTCTCATAAAACAATGCAGCATTCAAGCCCTGAGGAGGGTTAAAAAAAATTGGATGAACACTCACTCAACAATGATGCGGATAACACATACGGGAGTCTTGCAAAGAGCGTGTGAAAGGAAAATCTGAACTGGAGGCAGAGTTCATTGGCTTATATCTTGACAACTTGAAGATCAGCCATCCTTGACTGGCAGGACTATGGCTGCTAGGTAAGCTTTCTAAAAAAAAAGTGTATGAACCTTTAAGACCAAAAACTTTCAGAAATATCGTACATATGTGAGGCATTGTGGTGAAATCAGGCGCATGTCAAAATAATGAACTCAAAGATAGAGGCTTTTTTCTGCTGGCTTGGCAAATTTTATTGAAATTTTTTTGGGGGGGCTCACCATCTTTTATGTTAATTTAAAAGAATATTTCTGTACGGATTTTACCAACAAACGTTGAGTAGAGGAATAAAAATTGTAAAGTTTTCAAGGACTCTCAAGCTATGGAAGTGACTAAACTTTGGCGGCCATTTTCTCTAATTTTACTTCTGAGACCAAGCGACCTTAACCCTCCTTCAACATAAATATCTCGACTTTTTTAAATTCAAGATTTAATAGTATTTTTTTTAAAATCCAAAGCAAGACAGACGAAGAGGCTTTGAGATATTATCAATAACTCCATATGCCTAAAAATTGATGAGTGCCTGATTCCACCGCGTCTTGACACGTGCCTATCAAATAAATGATAAATGTATTCATTTTTGTAAAGAGATTGCTGATTTGACACAGAAAGTCGGACAGGTATGTTTAAAAGCTTTTTACAAAGCTAATATTCTAGTCATTCATCCTAAAGGGATCCCTGCTACTGCTAAGGCATGAGCATACTCGTCAGAGTTAATTTACAAGTTAAGAGCATGGTAAACAACTTGCTCTACCAGAAAAATAGAATCTTTAGGCATTGAGCTTTCTTGGGACGAGAGAATTTGATATTTTTACCTCATTGGAGACAAAGAACCAGAAATAGTGAATTTCATGGAAAGAAAGAAAATAACAATCATGGGCTTGGGCTTGTCAGACATAAGGAAGAGAGGCAACCACAGCAAGCTGACTCATAAAGGCTACCTCCTGATCTGGAGCGGAACACCTGAAAATGAAGAGAGCCAAACATGATGTAGCTCTCATCATACACCAAGCCAAAATGGATACAAACTATGAAATCAACCAGATCTCAGAGAGAATTGTGAGCACACAACTCATAGAGGGTAGCATAACAACAACATACATTCAAACATACACTCCTTGTAACAACAGCTATACAGAGGAAGATAGACAACCATATTTCCAAGACCTGAGTGACCACATTAATACCATCAAGAACAAGAAAGATATATTTATCTTGGGAGATTTAAATGGGAGAGCTGGACAAAGAAGAACATCCTGGGAAGAGCACTTTGGACCCCACAGTGATTAAGATACAGACTGCAACAGCAATGGAGAAATGATACTAAACCTACGCGCTGAGCACGACATGAAGATTACAAACACATTTTTCCAACACAGACTTAGCCAAATCAATACCTGGTAAAGGTGGAATGACCTGAACCAGGCATCACAAATTGATTTCATCCTGATGCACAGAAAACAATGACATACAGCCAAAGATTCGAGAGCTGTTCCAATCTACAATATCGACATGAATCATAGACCTGTGATACTTACTCTAGTAGTAGTAGTATAGGGTTTTACAGCGCACGCAACTGCGTAAGGTCATATGAGCGCGCGAAACACAAGTTGTTTACTTTCGCAAAAGTTCACTGCACGATTGGTTAACTATTAAGACTTTAAAATGCTAAAATATTAAAATTCGGTGTAATGTATGTATGCAGTATAGGGTTTTACGGCGCTCGCAACTGCTAAGGTCATATGAGCGCGCGAAACACAAGTTGTTTACTTTCGCAAAAGTTCATTCCACGATTGGTTAACCAATTGACTTTAAAATGCTAAAATGTTAAAATATTAAAATTCAGTGTAAATATATTTGTGATTTTAAAAAACTCTTATAGGTAACAATAAAAATTTTAAATAGTACGTTTTCATTTTTCATTTTACAACTTGCCATAAAGGCCAATGGCCTTTGTAAAATTCAAAATTCTGCTGGGAACAACGACGGAAAAAATATCTAGCAATTTCTTGCATTTATAATATTTCCTTCGGATCTCTCCAAAGTCTAGACATTCGGTTGAGATGTGTCTAACGGTAAAATCTGTGTCGCATCCGACACAGAACGGCTTCTCATCTCCCTGTAGGAGGTATTTGTGGGTCAGGGCCGTGTGTCCGATGTGCAATCGAGTGAAAATGACTTCGTCTCTTCTGGAGAGGTCCGTAGGATTTCGCTGTTCTAGTTTGGGTTTTATAACATATAGTTTATTGTTTTTCTGTTGTTCCCAGTGGCTCTCCCACAGACTGGAGGTGTACTTTTTGACTTTATTTCTAAAGTCAGTCTGTGGGAGAGTGTTTGTCGTTGATCCCAGCAGAAGGGATCAAGCTTTCTTCGACAGGTCGTCTACCTGCTCGTTTCCTCAGATGCCCACATAGCTAGGTATCCATGCGAATATGATGTTTTTTCCTGTCTCTGATAGTGTGTAAATTTTCTGTTGCAGCCTAACTATTTTTGGGTGTAAGAGTGTGTAGTTTGTGAGTGAGGTGATGCAAGACAGAGAGTCAGAAAGGATTAGGAAAGATTTGTTTGGAGAATTGTCTACGGAGTTCAGTGCCATGACAATGGCAGTGGACCACGCAGAGAAAATGGAGGCTTCAGGATGGAGTCTCCTCTGGTGTGTACTGTTGGGACATAGGGCTACGGCGCCCACTTCATTGTCTTTTTTGGAGCCATCCGTGAAGATGAGCTCCGCACCAGGGTATTTATCTATTAGTTTTTTGTATTCTGCTTAAAAAGTTTTGGTGTGTGTGCTTTCTTTGTTGTGCGTGGTCAGCTGTATCGTATCGTATAGTATAAGGTTTTACGGCGCTCGCAACTGCTAAGGTCATATGAGCGCGCGAAACACAAGTTGTTCACCTCTGCGAAAGTTCACCTCACGACTGGCTAACTAATTTACTTTAAAATGTTAAAAAGTTAAAATATTTAAATTCGGTGTAAATACATTTGTGATCTAAAACAACTTTTAAGTAACAATAAAATTTTTAAATAATATCAAATTCACTCTACAACTCGCCATAAAGGCCAATGGCCTTTATAAAATTTAAAATTCTGCTGGGAACAACGACGGAAAAAATATCCTGCAATTTCTTGCATTTATAATATTTCCTTCGGATCTCTCCAAAGTCTAGACATTCTGTTAAAATGTGTCTAATGGTAAAATCTGTGTCGCATCCGACATAGAACGGCTTCTCATCTCCCTGTAGGAGGTATTTGTGGGTCAGGGACGTGTGTCCGATGCGCAATCGAGTAAAAATGACTTCGTCTCTTCTGGAGAGATCCGAAGGATTTCGCTGTTCTAGTTTGGGTTTAATTTCATATAATTTATTATTTTTCTGGTTTTCCCAGTGGCTCTCCCACAGACTGGAGGTGTACTTTTTGACTTTATTTCTAAAGTCAGTCTGTGGGAGAGTGTTTGTCGTTGATCCCAGCAGAAGGGATGAAGCTTTCTTCGCCAGGTCGTCTACCTGCTCGTTTCCTCGGATGCCCACATGGCTGGGTATCCATGCGAACATGATGTTTTTTCCTGTTTCGGATAGTGTATGGATTTTCTGTTGTAGCCTAACTATTTTTGGGTGTAAGAGTGTGTGGTTTGTGAGTGAGGTGATGCAAGACAGAGAGTCAGAAAGGATAAGGAAAGATTTGTTAGGAGAATTTTCTACAGAGTCCAGTGCCATGTCAATGGCAGTGGCCTCCGCAGTGAAAATGGAGGCTTCAGGATGGAGTCTCCTCTGGTGTGTATTGTTGGGAGATAGGGCTGCGGCGCCCACTTCATTGTCTTTTTTGGAGCCATCCGTGAAGATGAGCTCCGCACCAGGGTATTTATCTATTAGTTTTTTGTATTCTGCTTGAAAAGTCTGTGCTTTCTTTGTTGTGTGTGGTCAGCTGTAAATCTACTTTTGCCTGGGTGAGGTGCCACGGAGGGAGGTCGGGGAAAAGAATTTGTTGGATGTCTTGTTTGGAAAAGTGTAAGTTTTTGAGGTCCGCAAGGATTCTGAGGCCGAAAGGTTTGATGAGTTTTTCGTTGTTTTGGAATTTGTTTCTGGTTTCTGGATTTGTTTGAAAAATGCTGTTGTGCGCTGGATTTTCCGGTGTTGAGCTCTGTTTAACTGCGTATTGTAGTGAGAGTTGTGTGCGTCTGAGTGAGAGTGGTGGTATGTTGGCCTCGGCCTGGAGGCTCTCCACCGGAGAAGTGCGGAAAGCCCCCAGAGCGAGGCGGAGTCCTTGGTTTTGTATTGGATCTAGTATTTTTAAGACGTGTGGTTTTGACGATCCGTAGACTTGACAGCCGTAGTCAAGCCTGGACCGGACAAGGGAGATGTACAAGTGGAGAAGGTGTTTTGAGTCCCCGCCCCACTCCGGATGCGATAGAATTTTCAAAGCGTTTAACATTTTAAAAAATCCCTGTCAGAAATACTGAAAAACAGTTGTGGCACCAAACGAATAGGCGGAAACAAAGGCAGAACAACATGCGGAATGATGAAACCAAAGAAGCAATTCATATGAAAAAGAAGATATTCAAGAAATGGCAGAAGTCAAAGACCGAACAAGACTATTGACCATCAATGATTTATTTATAGAGGCACCAGCCATCCATGTCCAGGTGCTGTTTTAGCCAAAATAAAATCCAGGAAAGCAAGAAGAGAGACCAAAAGAATAATCAAAACTGCTAAAGAAAATGAATGGAGAATATATGGCGAGAAACTGACCAAAATCTGCAAGGAAAACCCTAGAGAGTCTTATAAAAGTGTGAACAGCATGCACGTAAGGAAAGACCCATACAACCCAACATGCACTATAATGATAAAGAGAGTAATGCCATTCTCAGCAAGCATGCCATTAAGAAAAGATGGGAAAATTACTTCCAAGAACTATTCAACCCAGACACTTGCCACTGACAACAAGAAGAGTTCCAACCATATGGAGAGCATACAGAGTCATCTATACTTCTCTGTGAAATCGAAAAGGCACTCAAAACCAGCCCCAAGAACAAAGCCTCAGGACCAGATGACATCACAGTGGAAGCCATAAGAGCTTGGGGAAACACAGGCGTACTGTGGCTGAGGCAAATTTTCCTGGGAGCAAAGGAAATGCCCAGAAGACTGGCACAAAGCCATAGTGATCCCATTATGGATAAAGAAAGGCAACAAACAGGACTACATAACGTACAGAGGCATCTCTTTATTAAGTCACGCAGGGAAAATATACACAAAGATCACTAGAACAGCAGATAAGACCTATTGTAGAGAGAAATCAGAGCAAAGCTCAGTTTGGATTCCGAAAGGGAAGAGAATGCACGGATGCTGTATTCGCATTTAAGACAGATATGCGAAAAAACAATCGAACACAAAAAAGAATACAACATCGTCTTTATAGACTAAGAGAAGGCTTTTGACAGAGTAAACCATGCAAAACTCTGGAAGACACTCGAAAAGTATGGTGTCAGAGGACAATTGTTAGATAATGTCAGAGCTCTATACACCAACAGAAGAAGCTCAGTAAGAACAAAGGAAGGCAATACAGACTGGTTAAAAGTAAGATCTGAAGTACGACAGGGATGCGTTCTATCTCCCCTCCTGTTTATAATATATATGGACACAATAACGCAAGATGCAAACCAAAGCCCAGAAAGCATAAATGAACATCCATTCGCAGACAATCAATATCTTATTTATCCAAACCAACAAAGCCTCCAAAATCACACTACCGAACTGAACAGAAAATAAAAAACAGAAGTTATAAAAGTGAGCCGAAACCGTAGTCCCCTGAACATCCATGTCAATAGTAAATAGCTGAAACAGGTGAAGGAGTTTAAATATCTTGGCAGTACTTTTTCTGAAAACGGGTCCAAAGACAGAGAAATAGAAATGCTAACTCAAAAGGCCAACGCTGTCACCTACCATCTTGCACCCCCCCTATCTCATCCAAACATCTCCATGTACACAAAGTGACAGCTTTTCACCTCAATATTCATATCAACATTATACTACCAGTGCCAGACCTGGACAGTAAGTAAAACCCATGAAAGCAAAATCACAGCATGGGAAAATTAAATGTCTCGGCAAAACCCTTAACATCACAAGACGAGACAGGTAGAGAAATGAAGAAGTAAGAGCAGCTACCGGCATTGAGTCCTGCCTGCATTACATAGAAAGACAGAGAATAAAATGGTTTGGCAACCTGTTATGCATGTCACCTGGCCAGCCTGCCTCGAGAGCCTATCACACCAAGCACTCAGGCTATAAAGGAAGAGGAAGACTATGCAAAAGGTGGATCGAGGGTGTCAACGAAACCCTGAGAAAACATAACATAACAACTGAAAGAGCTGTGGAGCTGGCTTACCATAGAAAACTGTATCTCCCCTCAACGCTTAACGGCAACAGAGGATGAAAAAGTAAAAGTAAAGTAACAATTTTTTATGCCCTAACATAGGGGGACTCATGACCTCCTCTCCCCAACCTGGGGTAGGGTTGTAAAGAATGGAATTTGATTTTACATTTGGGTCCCCTGATGTGGTGCTGGCATATATTGTTCTAATCGTCAGAATGGTAAAGTAAAACATAATCTTACATAAATTCTTACCACAATTTTAGCACTTGCGGGCAACAGAAAAAGTTTACTTTATTTGGCAGAAAATTTGCATAAAAAAGCAGAATCATTTCATGTCTCAAATCAGTAAAGGAAAGCCATTAGGGACAAAGCCTTTTTCTTCTCATTATTCATCTTTAAATGGACATCCCAGTCTGTCCTGCGAAGTCTGCTATTTGCCGCAAGTGCTCCAGGCTCCCACAGAGTTTTGGGGCTCTTTGCCATGGGTTTGGTCAATACTTTTTCCTAGGTGCTTCATGCATTGGGCAGTCTTGTGGTGTATAATTTACTGTTTGGCTGGCAACATTGCTCTGAGTTGCTGATCCTATGCTAGACCTGCATGTGAGCCTCAACCAGATTGTCTGAAAATTTTGCGCACCCCCCCCCCCAAAAAAAAAAAGCCTTTGTGGGTGTCATAAGGAAGGACATCAGGGTAACGAGCGACCACCCCAAAAAAACACAATAAAGAAGAGACCTAACCCTAACCCTACCCCCAAAAAGAACCTGCAACGGGCCTCATGTAAAAAGGCCAAAACAAGTCTTAAATGGAAAAAAAAAAATTAAATTAAAAAACCACACTCCAAAACAAACAAGGAGCATATAGATCTAGATTCTAGATCTATATGGCTTACATCTACATTGCTATAGGGTTTGATACAATAACACAATAGAATTGAAATATAATGAATCCTCCATATAGATCTATATATCTAGATCTAGTAATCTAAATAAATCTAGATCTAGACTAGATCTAGATCTTGTAGAACAAGTGAATAGGAATAGGCCTTGAACTCGAAATCCGCATCCGATTCCGAACAGAGGGACTCAGCTGAGTCTAGATTCTAGATCTAGAATCTAGATCTAGATTCTAGAACTAATCTAGAGATCTAAATAAATAAATAATTCATGCACCTGATGAATTGCTTATTTTTACCAATATTAATATTACAGCACAACCTATGATAGGGTTTGACACAATAGAATTGGAATATGAATCCTCCATTGAGGTCTATAATGATCTACATAAATCTAAATCTAGATCTAGATCTAGATTCTATTAGAACAAGAGAGTCGGACTTGATGAATGAATCCACACGATCTGAACAATTGAATTAGTCAACAAACGAAATTAAAAATGGCCGCTCGAGCACGAAACTGAAAGTACAGTCGAACCTGGCCTAACGGCCACCTTTATAAGACGACCACCTGTACAAACGGCCACTTACCATTTCCCCCCTTGCGTTTTTTTCTATATAATTTAACTGTGTAAAACGGGCACCTGTCCAACGCGGCCACAAAAATTTAACACACAACCCCTATAATACTAAGCAATAACACCTGTCTAAGACGGTCACCTTAGTCAATCCATTACGTTTTGTCATAAATTGTGCATTGGCCCCTGGCGTTGTGGGCGAGCCGTCATAATTCAATCACCTGTCGTTGTTGTTAGGTAGTCCCTCCAACCGATCATGTTGCGTTGGCCCCTCCCACTGTTGACCAATAGCTACCAATTTTCAGCTGCAGGTGAGTTAGCGTGTGATCCCTCATAACCCATAAGCCCCGCCCAGAACTCATACACAAATCGTAAGTGAGATGAGTGGTTACTGTTTACCCAGTCTGTAACAAAGTAACAAAGGACGTCAACATGAACTTGTTACAGAAGCGTCCCTCGTTCTCCGAGTGGTGGCGACCCATGTGTTTGTTTTAACATGGCACTCGGTCTTCCTTGTCAGATACATTTCGTTTTATTGTCACTATTGTGCAAAATCAGCGACAAAATAAAAATTACAAACGAAATACAAACCAACAGCAACAACACCAACAAAGACAACAACAATGGGGCTACTTTCGATTGGGGCCTCAGATGGGAATGGTTTGTTTTCTTTATCTTGATCAGTCCTGCCTAAGACGGCCACCTGTCTTATGCGGCCACTTTTCTCCTTGACAATGGGTGGCCGTCTTACACAGGTTTGACTGTAGATAATTTAGGTTCCTTTTTCGTATTCGCATTTCTACTTAGGTTCCGACAATACACGTCGGCCAGGCCTCGCACTACGCACATTGACTGATACAGGCGGGCTTAGCGATGGCATCGGCCGGTTCGCGGGTTGGGTCGCGATTGTCGGATTTCAGACGATTGTCGGCAAACATGCAGGTCTACTATGCTTTGTGTACAGATAGTATACTTCAGTTGGTTATGGCTTATTCTGAGTCTGAATAAAACAACCTGCTAAACAAGAGAGAGGACAGTAGGGGTCAGCCTGATCATTGTGTGGAAGCTGTTCCTTCCACTTTACTAAGAGCTCCATTCTAATGATGATTTTAGCCTCCCAATAATTTCTCCTTGGTCTCAGGCTGCCTCGATCGAGACCCTTTTTTTGCCGCAGAAAGGAATCTGAAATTTTGTTTGAAGTTTTTCTTGTTTTTGGCACAGTAATTTATATCAGTTGAAAGGGGAGTAAAATCTTTAAAGAAAGCCCAAGCTAAAAACACTGCAAGTTTTTCAAGTTCAATGTGACATCAAGCTTGCTTGCTATCACATCTCAAAGTCAAGAAAGTCAGTCCATACCCTTTGATTATATATTTTTTAAGCAAATCAGTATCACAAAAATCCCCTTAAGATAGACAAAATGTATTAAAAAGTTGTTTTTAAACAGATTTTCATAATTCAAAACGTATTGCAAACCTGCACAGTTGTGTTTTTCACATAAATAATTTTGACTGCAGACGATTAGAAAATCATCAGGCTTTCCTATTTCTTTAAGGGAACAAAATAAGTAACCAACATCACTTCCACCAGAAATAGTCTCAGCAATACAATATGGTTGGCCTGGGTCTAAAAATAAAGTCTTCGGCATTTAATTTTCTAACAGAGTTTATAGTATACACTATCAAACTACACAATATTTGTAACAAAAGTAGACAATGGTGATACTGACCTCTTCAGCCAGCTGTAGTATGACCTGCCTGGACCTCTCATCAAATTCTGACTTGGTGTGTGATGACTGCTTCTTGATGGTGTTCATAACATCTGCTTGGGGCTGAGGCTTCCACTGATACAGTCTGTCAACCTAAGAGTGAAGGGAATATTGGTCATACTCCTTGGTGGTGCCTGATAGGTCAGAGCAACTGTTTCACTTTTTCAAGATCCCACCAACAGTCCTAACCCCATAACATCCAGGTGTGTAGAGAAAATGAAACTTTTACAAAATACTTTTTTCTACAAAGATCCTGATTTGACAAGGTAATACAGTCGAACCTGACATGATGGCCACCTATACAAACAGCAACTTTCCATCCCCCCCTCGAGTTTTTTTCTATATACAGTCGAACCTGCCATGACGGCCACCTATATAATACACCTGTACAAACGGCCACTTTCCCCCCCCCCCCCCCCTGCCTTTTTTCTATATAATTTAACTGGGTAAAACGGTCACCTGTCCAATGCAGCTGCGGCCACCTTATTTTATCAACACGCTGTCAAATTTACCTGCCTCAGACGGCCAGGCGTGGTCACTCGTTGCCCTAGTCTTTGTCATAAATTTTGAATGGACCCCTGACGCTGTAGACGGACCGTCATAATACATTCACATCTCGTTATTGTTAGTCCCTCAAATGAATGTTTACCCAAGTTGACCAATGGGTAACAATAAATTTTTAACTGCTGGTGAAGGAAGCGTGTGATCCGTCATAACCTTTAAGCCCTGCCCACAACTCATACACAAATCGTATGTGAGGTGACTGGTCACTGTTTTGTTAACCTTATAATCTGTAACAAAATAACAATGGGCTTTGACGTGAACTTGCAACAGAAGCGTCACTCGTTCTCCGAGTGGTAGCCACCTGTGTGTTTGTTTTACCATAGTACTCAGTCTTCATCGTTTTACATATTTCGTTTAGTTTACCCTTGCATAAAATTAGCAACAAGAAAAAAGCTAACCAAAGAAAAAAACAGCAAAAAAAACAACCTTCTTTCACCCCCCCCCCCCCCCCTCTTTTCAAAAGAAAACAAAAACCCTTTTGAATTAGCCTTTTGGCAGTCCAAAGCCTGGGATTAGCTCCAGTTTGGATCTCCGAGGAGAATGATTTGCTTTCTTCATATTTATCACTCCTACCTAAGACGGCCACCTATGTTATACGCCTACTTTTATCCTTGACAATGGGTGGCCGTGTTACACAGGTTCGACTGTATTAGCACTACGTGAAACAATTACCTGTTCAACACGGCTCTGGCCAATATATTCCATCAACCAACACCCCACCCCACAAAACCTGTCTAAGATGGCCATGCAAATCTCTCATCACCTGACGCTTTATCAGAAATTACATACCAGTCTGGGTCAATGCGGATGAGCCATCATGATCCATACACCGGTTGTCATTGTTAGCCCCTCCAATGAATGAACCTTCTACTGTTTACCCAAGTTGACCAATTGATAACAATAAATTTTCAGCGGCTGGTGAGGGAGGCATGTGATCCGCCAAAATCTAAAAGCCCCTCCCACAACTCATAAGTGAGCAGTTGCTCTGTTTACCCATCCGTAACAATGGACATCAATACAAACTTGCGGTAAAAGTGTGGCTCGTTCCCTGAGTGGTGGTGACCCATTTTTACCATGGCACTTAGTCTTCCTCGTCTGAAACATTCGTTATGTTTTTATCTCGCACAAAATCATAATCAACCCCTTGAGCACTTGCCACCAGTAAACCCGAGACGAGTGAAACTGCCCGTATGCCTAGCCACCGGTACACTGGTGAGCCAGACCTTATCTCCAACCCGGCCAGCCTGGGACAAAATGCACATTGAAAACTGTGTTTACTACACAGAATGCTATTGATTATATTGAAAGTCTTTCTGAATTAGATGATGGTAATGACGAAGACTACCCTCAGTGGGATATGAAAACGGATTCTGATGATCTTATGGATGTTAGTAATATATCATTCAGGACCTCAGGCAGAGGGGCATGATAGCCTCAGGAGGTCAGGGCTCAAAAGGTTAAAAGAAAATCAGACTAACAACAACAAAAATGTCACGAAAACCTTCCTATCCCCTCCCCCTTTTCAAAAGAAAAAAAAAAACCCCAAACATTTTTGTTATAAATTTTACATAGATATAGATTGACACACTAAGAAGTTAAACCTGTCTTGTCCTATTCGATTTTTATTTGCAGACTTGACCCTTCTTAAAAAGTATTAAAACTATGCTGCGCAAAATTTTGTGCAAGGGTAAAGTGAACGAAATATGTAAAACGATGAAGACCGAGTGCCATGGTAAAACAAACACACCGGTGGCCACCACTCGGAGAATGAGCGACGCTTCTGTCGCAAATTCATGTTAAAGCCTTACATCCACCAGTCCTAAGCCTGCAACCACCTCCAGTGAGACCTCAGAAGGAAATGGTTTGTTTTTTTCATTTTGATCAGTCCTGCAAGACGGCCATCTGTCTTATATGGCCACTTTTCTCCTCAAGAATGCGGGCCGTCTTACACAGTTTCCACTGCATTTGCTAAAATCCTGCTTTTAGGGGACCAAGAAAGACACCGTGTGAGTCCCACCTTTACTTGAAAAGTAGGTCTGTTCATCTTTCTTTTTTGAGGGCAAACCAGTTAATTATTTTGCTGTTGTCAATCTCCAGATCCATAAGAATAGATGGACACACTAAGAAGTTAAACCTGTCTTGTCCTATTCAATTTCTATTTGTAGACTTGACCCTTCTTAAGAAGTACTAAAACTATGCTGTACCTCTGTGGTGGTTGATAGTGTTGTCAAAATGATGTCTAACACTAACAGTCTCCCCAAAAACCTCAGTTAGATCAAGGCCAGCTATGCTTCTAAGCCAAGGGTGTCAAACTCAATTACTTTTTTATTAAGGGGCCAAAGTCAAATTACACTTTGTAAGTTGCAGGTCCAACTGGATAAACACTCACTGAGCAGTGGAAAACAAAACCTTTATTTTAAATAATAACGTGAATTGCAGCTGAAAAAAGTTACAATAACAAATCAAAGCTCTTCTGCCCATTTATCAGAGCAGGATGTTTGGTATTTATTTGGCAACAAATTCGTTTACGACTGGAGTAAGGTTCTGTGTTGTGGAGATTCTCTGTGTAAGGTTTGTGTTGTGAAAAACTTCTAGTTCTATTTGACTGTGAATTTGTTTTGAAAATGTTTTAATGACTCTGAAAGTGTTCAATTGTTTTGAAAACTGTCCTTTAAAGTTGCGGTTTAAGGAGCAACTGTACCAAGGGCTTTGGAAACAAGCATGGCTGGCCAATTGATAGATAATAATCATTTGGAGAACAATCCTAGGAACCTTAAAAGCCATTTTTCTGAAAACATGGTATCCACACCTACCCAACAATATCAACCTGCACTCGTTCCCACAAAATTTGTGATGGGAACAGGTAAAAACCTTTAATCAGAGCTAGGAAATTAATTTTTAAAATATATTAAAAAGCTTGATGCCTCCACCTTATTGAGCGCTACAACAAAGGGCGTCTTCCTGTCTTTCAGCAAGTTGATGGACTCAATGGTCTGTGGCTCCAGCCCATGCATAATGTCAATAACCAGGATTGCAATGTCGCACAATGATGTTCCACGGACACGTAAGTTGCTGAAAAACAGGAGGAAACAGCACATATAAGACATTTGCTTGCATCGACTCACTAGACAGTGTACTATTTAAAAAAAGATAAGCTCTGTGGGTGTTGAGCTTCATATGTAAATTAGAGTTGTGCGCTTTCGATTCTGCTATTCAACATTCAGTAATTTTGCACTAACTATTCAAAGCTATTTGAAACGTGGCAGTCATTACAATATGTGCGATTTTAAAAAATAATAGATTTTGTCTCATTTTTTCTCAGCCTGAAGTAAAATTAAACCACGACATAACATTAAACTACTCACTGAGGTTAATTCAACATTAAGCTGTAATGGAAAATTACGGCACAGAGTGATAAATGGAGCCAGCAGGAGTTAATAGTCACACTACTAATAACTCAAGGCACCATTGCTTCGAAGTACAGAAAAAGACCATCAGAATCAAGGGCGTTACGAGCACAATTTTGTAAATTTGAAAAAAAATCGTAAAGATTCCACCAAACTCATAATATTGGGCAGCCCTGGGAACGTGATGGACCTCAAATAAGTTGAAGCAAAGCAAGCTTTGAACTTATAATACTCAAAACAAAACAATGAATCAATAGACAGCTTTATGTTGCTGTCGTAGCTACAAAATTCTACAACATTGTCATAAAATCCACTAACCCTGCATGTTTTTCCTCATTCAATTTGAGTTCAGTACACTACACAAATAGATGGAAACAACAGAAAAGAGCAACACCTTATTTCAATCTACATAATGTATTTCACCTCAGAATTAAAACCTTATCGTCATCAGGAAGCGCATCATGTGGCGTCGGTGGTCAGGCTCTCGGACTCGCAACCGTAAGGGCGTGGGTTTGAATCCCGTCAGGGACCCGACGTTGTGTCCTTGGGAAAGGCACTTTACACGAATTTTCCTCACTTCACCCAGGTGGGAATAGGTACCCGGCTATAGACAGCGAAAGATCTTATCTGTTAGTGTTTGAGCGCTTAATCGGCTGCTTGCACTGTATGCTTCCCGGGAAGCTGAGAATGTTTCGGAGTGTTCTATGGTCTGCTGGGGTAATAATATAGTGTAAAGCACATAGAGCCTGCTGTTGAGCGGGGATATGCGCTATACAAATGCTATTTATTATTATCAGGTAAAACAATTAGAAGTTTTCTTTTAACCCTGAGTTTTTCACCACCTTTTCCCAGAGTTTTTTCCATAGTCACCTAAGCCTAGCACACCTTGCCTCATTATAATCCCTGTAGAACTGTAGTTGTCAATGACAACACATAAGTGTTCCATATTAAACTGAAGGAAAGTAAATACACAATAAGATGAAATAAACTTTTAGGAAGAAAACAATTTACAGGCCTATTTAGCCCTGGTACTGGTTCACCACTAGAACTGACACCTGATTTTTTATTTACACGTGATTCTAGTTCCACATCATTCTCACCACTCAAGCTAGAGTCCTCACTATCATCTTAAAAACGATAGCTACTCAATTCTTCAAGTTGAATTACTTATAGCAAATGAGATGCCTCATCTACAGTCAGTTTACATCTACCATCCATAATGGCCAACAACCCTTTTCTGAAAACAATGTAACACGATATGACTTAAACAAAGGGGAAAAACCACTTTAAAAACAAAATCTAAACTTGCCTTCAAATTACAAAGCCTTGGTTGGAACTTAAATTAGAAATACTTCCAAAAAACAAGAAAAAACATGCTCTACATGAAACAAAACAGTATTCACTAGTATCTGTCGCTCCCAGCATCTGATGGGGAACAGGGTCACTACTGCCTAGTGGGTTTTAACCCTTTTGTGACAGCTCCTGTACACAGTATATTCAACATTGAATGTCAAGATGCCGTCTTTCCGTACAATGTACATCCTAAAATCAGCCCTCCGAGATTTTTCGCCCTTGTCCGAGAAGGCTAGGTGTAAATCTTTCCTACCAGAAGATCAGGGGTGTGGCAGAAAGACAGCTGTAAGGAGTCAAGGAGTAGCAGTAGAAAGGCTGCAGAAAGAGTCTGGAGCCCAGAGGAGGGGGCAAAGGAGGTGAAGGGGTGGGGGCAGAAAGAGGAGATGAGAGCAGACGACAGAATATTGCTAGAGAGTAGGAAAGGAGGTGAAAGGAGACAATTTTAGAGAAGAAAATTTTTCGGTCGCAACCCGGATTCGAACCCGGGACCTTTGAATGAGAGGCCAACACCTTAACCTCAAGGCCACGAGAGCCCCCAAACCAGGTCCAATTAGGGGCACCTGACCACTACATCTAGCGCTACTCTTTGTTCCTGGAGATCCAAAACTGCTTATTGAAGCATGAACTGACCCTGTGTCATGAGAGGTTAAGGAGTTAACTCTTTGCGCCCTGAATTTTTTTGCACAGACTCGTCATTAAGCCAGAATTAATTTTCTCAGAAGCACCTATTACAACAGGGTATCTTGCTCAAATTGATTCTGCTACCATATTTTTTCAATGAAAGTATATACATTTGATACCGCTGGAGGGGTAATTGAATGAGCTATCATACTAGATGGGCTGCATGGTTCTTTGGGTTATTATGTAAAAGCAATTATGCAATAAAGACGGATAATAACTGAAAAATATGAAATTGACTAGTTGGATGAGTTTTGTCCAGCTTACTGTCACCATTACCCATGAAATACAGATTGAAACTCAACAGAAATGTTTGTATATATGTATATCACCTTAGTTAATAGTGGCAATACTACACAAGTAGTGTAATGGGCAAGAAAGGTCATCCACTTCACAAAGCACTTCATAACAAGAGAGGCAGAATCAAAAGAGGAAAGTCTTGGATGGCGGAAGCAGAGGATTACCTCAGAAAAATCTGTGTACTGGAAGTCAATCACTTGGCGAAGAATGGGAACAGGTGGCGGGAGAATACAGGAACCTCACCAAGGTCAAAATAAGCATAGGTAGAGACAGAGGAAATGTTGCGGCTTCCATCAACGAGAGTGATATCAACGAGATTGTTGACAAAAACTCAAAAGCAGGGGGTCCTGTAATTTATACAGATGGCTAAGTGAAAAGAAATAGCCAGTGAAGTGGATGGGGATTTGTTGCATTCATCAACAATAAAATCCTCCACAGTACATCTGGAGCCTGCAGCACAGCTACATCAAGCATGCGAATGGAAATTAAAGCAATCACGAAAGCACTTGAATGGATGACCCAAGATCGCCCCCACACAACCCATGCTGTTCTCATCAAAGATTCCATATGTACCCTCAGAAGGATAGAAAAAGGTTTCCTGAGACCAGAATGGATTCAACTGATCAAAGCAACGCCAATACGATCGCTCACATAGATTTTCTGCCCTGGCCATGCAGGCGTTAAGGGAAATGAAAAAGCCGACAGACTGGCTGGTGAGGCCACCTTAGTTGACAGCACAGTTCAACCAGACTAGGTCCAGATCCTGAAAAATCTCTCTCGCCACCTGATTGTAGAGGAAGAAAAGGAGGCAGAAGCCAGTACTGCTGTGGAGAGTATGGTTTTGGAAATACAAAAAAAGGAAGCGGGAAATCTGGCATCCTTGCAGGAAAGAACAGAAGAATATTAAAACTAGATATGCACTGGCACAATCAGTAGAAAGACCTTCAGCGACATTTTGGAGAGAGCAACTGAGCATCACTGGATATGTCCAGAATGAAGGGATGTTGCTTCCTGAAACAATGAACAATAGATCTAAAGCTTTGTTAACACTGCTAGCACTAGATCTAGACTTTGGGTGAAAGGGTATCGATTTAACGACCCTATCATCACTATTAGGTTTTTTAACACTTTCCACCAACGCAGCGAGCAGGATACAGATGCGGTACATGCCATATCACACCGCGCCGATCGGCGTCCTTGGGGGGAAAAAGGGACCGCTTCTTACCGTCACCAATTGGCGTCCCGTGGGGGCAAAGTGATAAGAGGTGAGACCTCAAAGTTTAACATCAGTCGCCGAAAGGACCAAGCCAAACTGAAAATTCGGGTAAAAAGCCTTTCCAAGGACACAACATTGGACCGAGCTGATGTTTGAACCCCCGAACCCACAATCTCACCACTACGGGTCCCTAGACTTTGGGAGCAGGTTATATATAAATGGTTGATCCACCTACTATCCCTGATAGAGTACTATGCCCACTCAAAGTCTGGTCAGTTTCATCACCGTTGTCAGTATTGCCACTGCTATTCTCATTGTTGGAAATTACTAATGAAGTCTAAGACAGCGTCGCCGACAATGTAATCATATAGAAAAGCTTATATCAGTCATGTCAACGAGCTAAAAGTTTTACTGGTTTTCCTTTAGCATGAACTGTTGCCCAAGACCATTGTTGCCATTGGAAACAAACAGGCTTACTTTATATCGATCGACACTTCAGACTAAAGAAAAACATGCAAAATTCAATTTAAAAAGCCGACCATTAACTGAACTAGCAGTGAAGTTTGCGGTCTTGACACAAATACATTTGGAAGCCGCAAAATACTGCTGGAAATAGCAGTCGAAACCACTTAATAAAACCATACGAAAAACGACTCTGTCGTTTCTCCGCAGAAACCACGTTCAGCCAGCGACGTTTGAGTCTTCTCTCCGGGAGAATGGGTCAATATACACATATCCCAATCAGATCAGACATTTCTGTAAGAGGCTGGTAGCTTGTCACTCGAGAGTCCACACATTTGGCTCCAAATGACCTCCGAAACAACACTGTCCGGTTGCAACAACTCCCATCCTTTTTCAGGGGTGCTCAATTTTTCATCACACACACACACTGCACACACACACACACACCCATTCACCCACTCATATAGGAAAAGGTACAAAAACAATACACAAACATTGACTTACCTGAAAGACTCATGGCCAGGGGTATCTATGATCAAGAGACCTGGTAAGTTAAGATCCTGTTTTGTAAACTGGGAAAATAAAATCAAACAAATCATCAAAAGATTATCTACTTTGTTTAAAGGTATATGGGCATTCTCCTGAAAAATTTGATACAAATATCATAAATAACTTTGCGGGTGGTTGGCGGGTGCTCTGGTGTGGTCTGCTTCCTCTTTCCTATGAAACATCTATCGTCCTTATCTCCCCTTCTTCTTTTTTATGTTTGTTACTCTCTTGTAACATCTCTAATCTTCTGGCGCTCATATGACCTTATGCAGTTGCGAGCGCCGTAAAACCTCTACTAAAACAAACAAATAAATAACTTTCCTAGTCTGGGCATAAAGTATCCATAGAACTGTAGAGAAAGCTTGACCAGTGTGCCTTTTTGGGGGATAAAAATTCAGTATACATAAGGTATGAAAAAGTAACATTCACCAGAGACTATTTTCATAAGATTTCTCTTAGAATTGTTTATGCTTGCAATAAATCTAGTACTAGCAGTTGCACCATTTCATACTGAAGCTTAAGTATTGACCTTAGAAGGAATTTTCAGAACAATAAATGAATTCATGACCCATATATTTAACTCCTATTGGCCAAAACGCCATACTTTGTGTAATTTCCGTTTACCCTTGTCCGTCAGAATGACACAGATTGTTATTTTCATCTCCTCACATTAGAATCACATTTTCATCCAGTCCTCCAATTCTATTTTATAATATTGGTCAAATTAAAAAATAGATACCGCTAGCCACGTGATTCAACTGCCAAAGTGAAAAAAATTTCAAAAAATGTAGTACAGTTTTTAATATACACCTTATGTTAAAATCCCGAGTCTGAAAGATTACTGCAAAGTGTTATAATCCTTCAGTAAATCAATCGCCTATATCACACCAGTCCCCAATTTCCACGTTATTCAACCGCCCAAGTGGCATTTTGCAGCCCAGTGGCTAATGGGCTGTTGAATCACGCAGATTCAGCGGCTTGTTGGGGTGTTCACCTGTTGCGTAGGCGGCGCCACCCACACCGCTGTGGACTTTGTCAAAATAGACTGGAGGGTAACATCAAAACAAAGTGCTGCCTTTGCTAACTTCGACTCAGATCGAACCCTACCGATAGCCAGAAGACTTTGTAAAGGCAGTTTGCATAATCTATCTGTAGGTACGGCATTTGTCTATTCCTTGCAAGACAGCAACCCTCATGGAAAGTAAGTATGAATGACTTTGTCACAAAATTTTAGCGATGTATGGTTAAGATAGCAAATAAGAATTAAGACCTAAATTACCAATCTGCTTTACCACTATAAGATTCTTTGGTGAAAAGTGAAAGCCCCTCTACGAAAGGGATGAGCCCAGTTCTATGGCATGACAGCGATCAAACAGTTTTCATATCGTTTGTTGAGTGAAAGAAAAAGTGGACAAAGTGCTGAATTTCATCCAAATAGAAATTTGAACTGGACCTATGTTTTTGTCCAGAAACAAATTAGTGGCTGCTTCAAAAAATATATTTAAGAGTCTTCATGCCTTGGTGCCTCATACTTGGGGCTTTTTAGCTGGTATGGGAGGCAGCTGAAAATGAGTTTTGTCATGGTTGTCTGAAATGTTACAAGCTGGCAAGGACAAAGGAACATGGATTTGTCCTGGTAACATTTTTAACAATACATTGACTATCAATTCTGAGAAGGTGTTAAAAAGTTCACAATAAAGTCTCATTTACTTTTACTTGAATGTCTTCCCTATTTCTTAGTATTCACCCAATAATCATGTAAAAGCCTTGCACTACCTGCTCACGCAACATACCAATTGAAAGCTAAATAAATTATGCATAATCTGACAGATCAATTTTTAATCTACGATAAAAGTCGTCAGAGTTATGATCACTCAAAATTAATCTTTCAAAATCATGCTTGGCAAAATCCTTTGAAATCAAAGAAACATAAAAGTGTGTTTGCGCTTATATTCGAGTGTTTTTTAACATTGGTGGAATGGACATGAATTGCATATAAAAAAATAGAGAATACTGTTGTCTCTGAAATGAAAAATGATTTATAACGACACTTTAATACAAATCAGAAAATTTAGCAGTCACAAATACCACGCAAAATGTGGACTTAAGGTTAAATGTGCTTGTGAGTATTTTGTTTACGAGCTTTTGGTTTCGTGTAGAGCACTAACCTTTTTTGAGCTTGGCCTGCATTAGTGCATTTGTTAAGATTTTGGACATAATCATCTGTCAATGAGGAACAGAGACTGCAAAAATGTCATGCTTTGGGGTGGTCTGGCTTGTGAGAATCACGGGACGGCTTTGTTTAGATGACTACATCGCGCAAGTGATGGAATGTCATGTCATTATTTTTGTAATGGTGTCATTCAAGTTCACATCTTTATGCATGACAAAGCACCTTCTCATTGGGCCAACGCCTTCAAACAGTTAGTGGAAAAGCAAATTATACCAAAGACGGAGTGGTTATCAGTAAAAAGCCCTGATATGAATCTAACAGATATGTGGAGCTCCATGAAACAGCAGCTTAAGAAACGCAACTTTGTTCCCTGTTTAGACGCTTTGATTTTAGCTCTCTGTGACATTTGGGATGAAATGACAAATTATTATGTCCAAAGTTTAACACAGTCCTCATTCAAATGGTTTCTCTTCTACCCAAAACCAATATACCTTTTGTAGAATACAAATGAGCACACGTAATGTTAAGTCTAAGTTTTGCATGGTATTTGTGACGGCTCAGTTTTCCAATCTGTTACAAACTATCATAATAATATATTGTTTATTACACACATAAAAATGTTCCATTCCTTTGATATGCAATAAATGTCTATTCCAACAATGTTAATACATTCCAATACAAGTGCAAACACACTTTCACATTTCTTTGGTTTCAAAGAATTTTGCCAAGCATGATTTTTTAAGGTCAGTTCTGAATGACCATATCTCGGGAAACTCTTACCATAGTTGAATAATTAATGTGTCAGATGATGCAGAATTTATTCAAGAAGATAGGGTGAATCATTGTCAAGTTTTTTTTGGACGCCACTGCATAAAATCAAAGGAGTATCTTACTAGGTATTTCAGTTTTCGGAGGTTTTGAAGATTATTTCCTAAAAGACTAATTTACATTTGTGTGAATAAGCAATAAATAAAAAAAGACACAATTCTTTCCCAGTCTGCTTTTGTTATTTTCATAATTTAACAATATTATTTTATCCCATTACTCTAGTCTAATATTATTTAGGTTTTCAAAGAAGCCAAACAAGCTCTTCCACCAGCTCCATGGGTATCACAACCAGACAGGCCAAAGATGTTTGGCCGAAATCTAAAAGTTGATGCCTATGGTATCAGTTTTCAGGAGAATTGCACAATTCTAAATGCGGTAAGAGACAACTTTTTGCGTATATTTCTAATGAAGTCTTACACATTACGTGACAGACACATAACAAGTTTTGCAAGAAGAACTATTTTTTGTTGAAAATAAACCCATTTCCCTTGGTGTCAGTTATTTCATTTCTTTCTTCACAAAGAATGAACCAAATGCACATATCGCATGCTGTTTCACGAAAGGATACTTTGTGCAACAAAAGAAAAGTCCAGACTTTTATCAATACAGTTGAACCTGCTCTACCGACCACCTGTCTAAGACAGTGACTAGTACAAACGAACAACTCCCACTTTACCCCTTGCATTTTTTTCGATATTATAATGACCATGTCCAAGAAGCCACCTATCTAAGATAACCAATTTCTCCATGACAGGCCTGCCAAATTTTGAAAATGCAAAATAGGGAAAAACAACACGGCGCTGTGTGCCAGGTCATATTCCTGTCACACTCAGATTCATACAAGACCACAAAAAACCGTGGCCCAATATTGAGCTATCCGCCAACGCAAGTCTCACAAATAATACAGAAGATCTCCGTATTTATGGCCAACGAGGCAACACCGAGTTAGGATCAAGTAAAAGTAGTGCACAAGTTCTGTTGCCAGGTTTACTTGAGCAATATATGAAGCCGAACCGTCAAACAGTGAAGGACTCATATCTGGATATTTTAGTAACACTAAGTTCCAGTATCGTCGCTTTCATTTGTCATTTTCGCGCAAATAATTGCAATAATATTGTAACATAGCGCGGCTCCGAAATTGGGAAATCAAAACTGTTATCAGGAAGTTGCAAGCAGTGCATCTCATTTGGGAAATTCCCGACAAAATCGGGAAGGTCAGCAGGTCTGTCCATGACGAGTTAGACTGAGTTCCTTTTTGGATGAGAAAATGAGGGTGTAATATCCTGCTTTTGAGAAGCAGTTTTTAAGCAAGCACCATGATTGCGGTTCTTAAACTGCAAGAGTTATTGGATGTTCTACTAAAATTTAAAATTCAAGATGCTGGCATTTCAATGAAAGCTATACAGTCAATTTCTTCACCAGACCTAAGTATTTATTTTTTAAAAGAAATTATATACCTATTTTAAAAAATGGGATTTCAAAATGAGCTCCCTCTACATCCCCAAGTAAAAAAATTAACTCTCTCGAGTTCACGCCCTTGTATATCGACCGGTCGATCGCCGGTGGGCCCAGAGCGAAGCCGGCTGTCGCTATAATAATTTGCCTAGAGTCTGCTATGTGGTTTATTTCGGTAAAGGAATGGCTAAACTTTTATAAATACACAATTTGTAACTCCTTTTTCGAAAGAGTTAGCCGTTAGAGGTGCCCGGATAATGACCTCAATTTCCCAACTACTTTCGTTTCCTTCGCCTCCATTTTGTAAACAAAGAACAGCTGCTCGACTGTCTTCACAAAAAACGAACAAGTTTTCAAGTAAAATGTCCGATTCTGACCCCGATTCTGGTCTCGAGGACTCATTTAGTGAGTTTTCTATCGATGACAGAGACTCTGAATCAGATAAAGAGTCTGACAATGACGTAGCAAGTCCTCAACCAGGACCAAGTGGTGCTGCCAACGGGTAAGTGATGATTGCACTGAGCATCTATGAACAGCTAGACCTATCGAAACCTAATATTGGCCCGGGGGGTACTAAAATGGGTGTTTTATTGTATAAATGATTAAAATTTGGTGTTTTCTTATGAAATTGGTTAGAATTGATAAGTTTTTCTCGCTTTTATTATTTTTTGGGCATTTTTTTGTACCCAAGGTGCGGTTGCTAGCTGCTTGTTTACGTTCAAAATGGCGGATCCTGAGACGATTCTCTTAGTTGACAACATTACAACTGATTGATAACGTTTGCTATCTACTGCAGTTTGTTATTATTTGTTTCAATTTAAATGTATCATCAATTTTTTATTTTTATGTGAACAAGGGAATAATTTATTTAGATCTAGAGTCTATGTGGCCTCAGCTCAGGTGAGTTGCGAGTTGTCATTTTTGTAAACTGAGTCTGACAATTGGAGAGTGGTATGATTGGAGTGGTGGAAAAAAAAGTCTTGCTGGACTTGTTCTAACATGCCTTGTTCCTGTGCATTTTCGGACAGGGGTGACTTCATTGGTTTGTAACGTGAAGCGGACGATGCAAGGTACCTAAGTTCAAGCCGACGCTGCGGCCAAGCCTGCATCTCGATGAGGACCGGACCAAACAAAATGCGAAAATATCTGACACCAGGTGAATTTCTTCCCCAGTCGATTTGCATTTTTATAATCATTATTTTTTACAAGACTATAAAAAATCAGTAGATATTGCTAATGCCCAGGCTTTTTTTTCTCAAATAATGAAACAATTCATATGCATGCTTTGCTTGACTATTCATTTACTTTAGCTATAACAAGAATTTACGGACAAATTGGGATGTCTGTTATGTTCAAAATTAACTGTTGCACTGTTGAACACTGTGTGTGTGTGTGTGTGAGAGTTAGTGTGTGTGTGTGTGTGTATTTGTGTGTGTGTGTGTATTTGTGTGTGTGTGTGTGTGCTCTTGCATGAGAGGAAGAGAGAAACAGAGGGGGGGGGGGGGGGCAGAAGAGAGGGTAAAAGAATGAGTGAGACGGAGAGAAGGGTTCATCCCGCACAGATGTACTGTGTGTGTACATTTGTCTGATTGAATGGTGCATTGGTGCGAGCGTTGTATAATTTGTAATGTGTACTTTGCTGTGTTGTTGCTGAATGTTGTATGTTGATGTACTGGTATAGCCTATATATCCACCTAAAATTTCTCTCGTGCATCCATCCAATTTTATTTATCATATATAAATATCTTTTATCATGGATGGCTTTTATCAACAATTCTTTCTTGTGTATCTATTTTCCAACAGGTGCTTTCTTCACTCTTTCGAATGGAGGCATTTGTGTTGCAGATCTGCACATACACCTATGAGTAGGCCACCCTTGCAGGAATGAAAGAGACTCGTCCATCTCTAGCGCAGAAATTGTTTTCGTTGTTATCGTCTTGAGAAAGTTTCTAGTGTCAAATGTAACAAGTGTGGAAAAACTTCTGTTTTAGTAGCACAAGAAACTGTCTTCTTTTAGATCATCCAGCTAATGAGTATGAGTGATGTTTTTTGTATTCAATGACATACTCTGGGTGGAAATATACGCACATATGTTTTCGTCACTAGCATCACAGTAGGTTTATAAACCTTTTAGATGATGAATTATCTTCTTTTCTTGTCAAATAATGTGATTTGAATGTTTTTGTAGAAATGTCATAGCCTAATCTTTGCACAATGGGAGTAATCAGAGAATTTTGTGAAAATTCTATTTTCGATAACAATTATCACCAAAATACATGTAATTTTCCTTGTGCCACCAAAGTTTCATATGGGTCCTAAATTATTCATTATTTGTCTGTCATGAGCAGAAATGGACATTCTTTTAGAATATCAATAAATTTTGGGTCAATCTGATCATACTTTTTTTCCCCCTTCTTTATGTTTGTCAGTTTCATGTAAAATTGTGTGCGCAATCTATTTTTAGTAACAGTTAAAGTAGGTCACCACTGAAAGCAGACATAAAAAAAATTAATTGTTATCATTTTACTGTATTCTACATTCAATTTCCTTTACATAGATACATAATAAGGCTGGGTATAGTACAAGACTTACTCACACCAAGGCAAAAATCTGAAGAGGTTGTGAATCAACACAATTTTCTCAAAAGTGGCGAACCCGAGAGAGTTAAAAAGCAAACAATTTACCTCTTTGCACATCTTGGTTTTTTCCTGGATAGCATCTTTGGGTACATTTGTAGCCCCAATTTGCTGCGTAATACCTCCTGCTTCTCCATCTTGAACATTCGTCCTCCTCAACTACAAAGGCAGTAACAAAAGAAAGCTCATTATATTTCAAAGAACATAGTTAACTTACTAACTACACAAAGGATTTTGTGTATTTTAATAAACAAATTAATGACAGGCACATGAGTGGAAGAAGGTATTACATTATAGCCGAGAAAAATCCTGCTCCATCTACAAAAACCCTGAAAATCTCTCACAAATACAATTATTGTGCTGACAAATCCCTCTGATGTTGGGAGCACAAACACTTAAAAATAAGCATGCAATGTTTTGAAGAGATTAAAACTTGAAAAATCATAATTATTGTAACCCCATTCCCAAAAATGTTACACTTTGAGAAAATGAAAAAAACAAATGTGTGCATGACTTGCAGGGCAATTTTGGCAGCAAATACTGGTACTAAACATGCTGATAAGGGGTATTTTGTGTCAGCGTTAACTCTTGTCCTAAATCTTGCGCTGAGATGCGAATCTTATCAGCAACCTCTTACATCGGACGTTCCGGGCGGGCCGCCGGAGTCACTCAGCGTGTACTGTTGGTGTACAATGAGCGGGCCTGGAAACGTGTGCTTTCGCCATGAATACCGTGGGAGTGTGTTAATCGATGATGAAAATAACGCTCTATCTTTTATAGCTTCCTATTTATAAAGTGTTACAAAGACATGAATAACACCCCCTCTCATAAGCAGATAAGCTGTATCCCTCATTCGAATAACCCTTTTAGACGCTCTTGTTGTTATGAATGATCTGGGGTTCAAAAGGGGATAATAAACGTCAATTTCTGAAAGTTTTGCTCTCAAATTGTTCTTTTTACCGGCATAATGGCATTCAAAACTAGGCGCGGTTCGTCCACAGAGCACTGTCGTACAGTGCCGCCCAAAATTTTTTAATGTTCTGTTACATAAAACACCCATAATAATAAAATAAAAGAAGCAAGAACAAACACTAGCCAAATATTATATCAAAACAAGGTCCTCACTGACGCCATAACTGTCATTTCTGTGTCTACAGCGCCGTAAAACATCTACTTTGCCATGCCAAAGTCCACGGCTTTAGCTAAACATAATAGGATATTCAACAGTGTAACCTGACCTATAAATCGCTGTTGGGGATAACCCAAGCGACGACGACACTCGTAGTGAGTTTGGCGGTACATTAATATTAATAAGCTGGCCCATCTCAAATGTGCTCCTGCCGAATAGTGCCGAAACATAGCCCACAGTAGGCACTCTAAAAATAAACGCGATAGACCGTACACTATTCTTTGCCAATATTATGAGAGCCCCGGAGCAATCCAGCGGGGTGCCTTAGTGAATTGTGATCGGTTCACTGTCTGTCTTGCCACTATTTTAAGTGACTCTGTGACCGTGAACCTGAAGGAGGTGAACGTGACCGTCCTATGAGTTGTGCCTTTGAATGGTTTTGTAGTGGAGTAGATCTAGTGAAAGCTATTACTTAAGTGTTCAGTTCTCATACAGGATGAACGAAATTGATGTTTAGCTAACAAACAAATTTAGTACTAGAAATCAAAGAGACAAAAAAAAAGAATGAAAATAAAAGCATGAGGTCCTCCCTCACCAACCCAAAGATCCTAAAATTATACACCGTTTCTACTACGCCCTTGACTTTCCTCAGCATGCGATAGCTTAACTCTTATCCTGCGCTGTGCCCAGATGCGTATCTTATCAGCAACCGATTACGTCGGACGTGCCGGGGAGGCCCCCGGGGTCACTCAGTGTGTACTGTTGGTGTACAGCGCGCGCGCCGGGAAACGTGTTTTCGCCATGAATACCGCGGGAGTGTGTTAACCGATGATGAAAATAACGCTCTATCCTTCATAGCTTTCTATTTATAAAGTGTTACAAACACATGAATAACCCCCTCTCACAAGCTGATAAGACATTACAAGTAGTTACGCCCATTCGAATAACCTTTCTGGACACTCTTGTTGTTATGAATGACCTGAGGTTCGAAAGGGGATAATTTAGGTCAATTTCCGAATGTTTTACACTCAAATTGTTCTTTGTACCTGCACAAGAGTATTCAAAACTATCAAACAAGCTTATTCTTATCAGGTAGTATCATTTCATACAAAATCAAGCTCATTTGAAATATTTTGTATAGAAAATTGGAAGTCTTGTTTCCTGACTATCCTTTCGAGCTCCTCATGTCTAAGTGGGTCAATTTCTTCTATAATTTCATTGGACGAACATCTAGAGCTACCAACTTGGCATGTTTTGAATGAGACGTATGCCTCGATTACGAACCAACGCAGGCGGTTCTAGAAGAAGGCCACAAACGCACACAAACTCAAGCAGACTGACGCACACACACTTGACCTGCGTGAATGGGGATCCGACTCGGGACACGAATGACACGTAAGAGGATGCGCGCTGCGCGTGCGCTGAGCCAGGGGCTACACAGATTCAGGACCAGAACGCAGGCGAGGTGCCGAAATAGGCTTATCGGGCTACATAAACCCGGCTCCCGCAGGATGAGGGTTAAGTGTGCACGTCCACTTTTTAGCCCCACGAGCCGCCCCTGTTCAAAACAATCAAATAAGCTTATTTTTATCAGGTAGTATCATTTCATACAAAATCAAGCTCATTTGAAAGATTTTGAATAGAAAAACGGAAGTCTTGTTTCTTGACTACCCTTTCGAGCTCCTCATGTCTGAGTGGGTCAATTTGTTCTAATTTCATTGGACAAACATCTAGAGCTACCAACTTGGCATGTTTTAAATGAGACGGTCACGAACCGACGCAGGCAGTTCTAGAAGTGGGCCACAAACGCACACAAACTCAAGCAGACTCACGCACACACACTTGAGCTGCGCGAATGCCGGACCCGGGCGGAACGGGATGATGCTCGGTGCGCGTGCGCTGAGCCAGGGGCTGGACTGACATGGGACCGGAATGAAGGTGATGTGCCGAAATAGGCTTATCGGGAAACATTGGCCCCCACAGGACCAGGGTTAAGAAAATTGAAGACCCTTAGCCTCTTCATACTTATCGTAACACCTTTTCTACTCATTTTGCCAGTTCAAGAATTGGCTCAATGTGTTCAGACAATCCATATACAGAAGAAAAACTTGAAAAATCAATATTTTTGTATCAGCTCAACTTCTTCCAAGTTTTCAAATATCTTTTTTACAGAAAATGTACTCCTTTCTCTTTGCCAAATCATCATAAATTTTTGGTTTTAATTTCTTTTATTCGTCAAATTTTCCAGAACTGTAAGGAACTTGCGTCAAAACTGCTGAGACCAGTCAGTTTCCAAAATGTGAACAAATATAAACCATATGATAACAGCTAAACTAGTCACCTTGTCTAAAATTTTGGTTTTCCCTGTGTCAACGTGGCCAAGAACACACACAACAGGAGCTCTCAGTTCAGACAAGCTTTTGTCTTTCTCTGCCTTCTCAGCACGTTTCTGATGACAACAAACAAATACAAAAGAAAAGTTATGTGCATTTTTTAAAGCAAAAAAAAAAGAAGAGACCATTATTGCTTACTGTTACTGTGGCCAACAACAAACATTCACTACATATATTTTATGAAAATCCAAAGCAAACTAATTGAATTAAAATACATCATTTCTAATTGCACAATGCAGAGCCCTGTTCTGAGGGAAGGTGAACGCATCACTCTCAATTACATACAATTGTGACCAGTCATCCCTTGGCAAGCAGACTCGGGACCACACAGGTACCCTACACATTTTGATGCGTATTCAGTTTACAGAACCTCCAATAAACGTCTTTTTAAAAAATAAATGTAAGTGTTTTACACTCCCATTAAGACAGATTTTGCATAAAGGATGAAGGCTTCAACACTGCCTGTCGGGCTGAAACAGGTTCACATGTTCCATTTTTATTGATGACTTTTTTTTAGCAAGAGCAAGAACATTTCAATTATGATTTCTTATGGTCTGCCCAAATCTGGATCAAATAATTGTATTGAATTTGTTACAATGATGAGATGAACTCTCTTCTAAATGAGCAGGAAAACTGCTACTTTTTTTTTTAAAGAAAAAGGCAAAAGATAAAAATTAATTCTAATCTGTGATCCATTTTTGAAAGAATTGGAGAAGAAAACAATAGAAACTGTCGTCCCCCCCCCCCCCCCCCCCCTCCGCAAAACAAACTCTCAAGGCATCTGAAATGCCCAAAATGTACCGCAAACCCTCAAAAGTTATTGTGATGTAGTCGAGTTGTAGAACACAATGAGTCAGAAATAAAACGTCCATAGTTCACCATGAGTAAATTAAGAGATTTGAAATACTGGAAAGAATTAGAAGTAGGTCATAGCAGAACAGCCATCAAGTAATCTACAACACCCCCCAGATTCCAACACATAAACAGAGATTTTAGAAAGACAAAGAGCAATATCTAAGTATTCTATTAAAAAAAACATGAACTATGTCGGTAACGTAGATTTCATTAACCCTTCAGACCTGGGGTTTAGGTGCATGGGTGCTGTAGAGTTGGGATAAAGGAGTTCAGAAGGTAAGGGGAGAAAATTCTAGTCCTCTGAGTATAGCTGAGCAATGAAAAATATAAAAATAAACAAATTATACTGACCAAAACTTTCTCTCGACCCCGTTCCGCTGGGGTCAAGCCTTCCTCCTCAGACTCAGTTTCCTCTTCGCTGCTCTCATCTTCCTCATCATCATCCTCCTCATCATCATCTTCATCCTCTTCCTCTTCACTTTCATCCTCTTCTTCTTCCTCTTTCTTCTGTGGTTCCTTTGAGGACTGAGACACTTGCGCTTTTTGCTCTGATTTTGACTCTGTTAAACAGCAAAGAAGCAAGATATAATATAATAAACTTGAAAATATTGCGAATTATAGTTCGTTCACTTTTGTCTGACCGCGGTTAAAACGGGAAAAAAAGAAATCGTTCTGTTAATCTTTCTGGGTCTTTGCATGCAGGTCTAAAAGTTAAGAGCCCAACAGAATTTAAAAGCACATTAATGAAAGTCACTGCAAACTAAGGTTCTGACACACATTCTTTGGTGTTAGTCAAAGACGGGTAAAAAAATTATAGGAAATTTACAGTATACACATAAACCATTACAAAGTTGACCTATTTTCATCAAAACCACACTTTTATATTGAAAGACCACTAATTAACGTAGGGGAAATGTTACAACTTGAGTGGACGAGCCCTCACCACTCTCCAGAAAATTCAGAGGCGAACACGCTAAATACTTGTGATGGGATAATCTAGTTTTGATTGCTTTTGAATCTACAAGACAAGACTTGTACACATTGTCAAAAATTACAGGTACCCAGTGGTAAGCAAAAACAAAAGAGTGCTTATGAGTGCTATGATCTTATGCAGTTGCGAGCGCCGTAAAACTTCTACTAAAACTAAAACTGAAAATCTAGCTGGGTACTTACTCAAGAGTGAAAACACATTTCATGATAATACTGCTAAGCCAGGGTTTTCCTAATTAACTGTTGACCACCAAATTTGGGATGTAAAATACTTAAAATGAATACTGAAAAAATAAAATGGCTCACCCACGATCAAAAATCGATCCATGCTCTATGCTTCATATTCTGAATCTGATATCTCAAACGGGTCAATAATTAGTGACAGCTGGATAAAATCCAAGCCCGTGTCTCTTCTAGTAATTTTCTTCTTCTTTGACAACATAATCAACACATTTTCCAAATATTCGTTGTCCACTTTGTCAGTGACTTGTGCTGTCAAAACTTTAATGTCACGTAGTTTGAAGGCTGTTTCTGGTAGCCACAATATTTTTTATCATTGCTCAAACTAGTTCAACGGGATTGAGGTGTGCATGATAAGCCGGCAGTCTAAGAATCAACCTAAATATTAATTTCAGTGGAAACTGCCAAAAAAAACACAAATCCCTTTTAACTCTCTAGAGTTCACGCCCATATCGATCGCCAATGGGCCCAAAACAAAGCCTGCAGTGGCTATAATATTTTGCCTACAGTCCGTTATGTTGTTTGTTTCGGTAAAGGAATAGCTAAGCTTTTATAAAAACACAATATATGACTCCTTTTTCGAAAGAGTTAGCTGTTAGAGGGGCCCAGATAATTACCTCAATTTCCCAACTACTTTCGTTTCCTTCGTCGTCATTTTGAAAACAAAGAATCAGCTATTCGACTAATTTTGACTGTCTGCACCAAACTGAACAAGTTTTCCAGTGAAATCTCTGATTCTGACCCGCCGATTATGGCCTGGATCACTCATTTAGTGAGTGTTCTATCGACAACAGAGACTGAATCAGATTCAGAGTCTGACAACGATGTAGCAAGTCCTGCACCAGCCAACGGGTAACTGATGATTGCACTGAGCATCTATGAACAGCTAGACCCATCGATGCTTAATATTCGCCCGTGGGTGCTAAAACGAGCGTTTTATTGTATAAATTATTAAAATGTGATGTTTTCTTATGAAATTGGTTAGAATTGATCAGTTTTTCTCTTTTTTTATTACTTTTTGGGGGGTTTTTGGTACACAAACTGCGGCAACTAGCTGCTTGTTTACGTTCAAAATGGTGGATTCTGAGACGATTCCCTTTCTACTGATTGAAAACGTTTGCTATCTACCGCAGTTTGTTATTATTTGTTTCAATTTAAATATTCCATCAATTTTTAATACTTGTGTGAACAGGGGAATAATTTATTTAGATCTATGTGGCCTCAGCTCAGGTGAGTTGTACTTGTCATTTTTGTAAACTGAGTCTGACAATTGGAGACTGGTATGATTGGAGTTGTGAAAAAAAAAATCTTGCTGCACTTGTTCTAACATGCCTTGTTCCTGTGCATTTTCTGACAGGGGTAACTTCATTGGTTCACATCAGGATGCAGACAATGTACCGGACATCGAGGTACTCAAGTCAAAGCTGGCGCTGCCACCAGGCCTGCATCTCAACGAGGACCGAACCAAACAAAACGTGCGGGAATATCTGACAAGAAACTGTCTTCATTTAGATTATCCAGTCGATGAGTATGAGAGATGTTTTTGTAATCAATGACATAGCTCTTGGTGGAAATACGAGTATGTGCGACATATTTTCACTTCTATTTTCAACTCAAGTTTTAATTTGTCTAGCATCACACTTAGTTTATAAACCTTTTGAAAGATTAATTCCCTTATTTTATTGATAAACAATGTGATTTTAATGTTTTTGTAGAAATATCATAAGCTAATGTTGGCATAATGGGTGCAATCAGAGAATTTTGTGAAAATTTTATTTTTGGTAACAATCATCACCAAAATACATGTCATTTTCCATGTGCCACCAAAGTGTTCATATGGGTCCAAAATTATTTATTCTTTGTTTGTCTTGAGCAGAAATGGACATTCTTTTCAAATATCAATAAATTTTGGGTCAATCTGATCATATTTTTTCCCCCTTCTTTATGTTTGTCAATTTTATGTGAAATTGGGTTCATCATCTATTTTTAGTAACAGTTCAAGTAGGTCACTGCTCAAAGCAGACATGAAAAAAAATTAATTTTTGTCATTTCACTGTATTCTACATTCAACTTCCTTTACATTGATACATAATAAGCCTGGGCATAGTAGGCTACAAGACTTACTCACACCAGGGCAAAGATCTGAAGAGGTTGTGAATAAAACACTGTTCTCCCAAAAAATGGCAAACTTGAGAGAGTTAAGTAAAACCCACCACACAACTGAAACATTTCAAGCCCTTGGGTCAACTACTTGCCTTCTTCCTGATCCTCCTCATCATCATCTTCTTCTTCCTCACTTTCAGCATCCCATGCCTCTTTGACCTCCTCTTTTTTTACCACAACATTTTTCTTGGACTCCTCCAAAGCTTCCTCTTTGGTTGATTCTTGTTCACTAGAGACTAGTTCTGGCTGCACAGGAGAGGTAGGAGTTTCCGGAGACGGGGACTTTTCTTGTTGCTCATCATTGGCAGCATTTGCTGATGATACAGAATAAAAGGAATGAAAACAACAGAGAAAGTCTACATGTGAGACACACACGACAGAACTTTTCGAGACTAGATTTAGCATGCGATGAAGCAATAAATGCAAGCGCGAGACTGAGTGGGCAAGACTAGGACTGGCATTCATTTGAAATCGGACCTTAACATTGGGGGGATCATTTTGATTCCGTTGAATAGAAATATGGATCCTTGTGCCACTCCATACATAAATGGAACAAAACTGAAAATCGGCTTCCCGCAAAAACATGTTACTGGAGAACGGATTCGATGAACAGAAAATAGATTTAAGAACGGACGATGCCCAAATTAATGGAAAAAAACTGAAATAACGTAAAAACGGCATCCCTGTCACTCAGATATTGAGATCCACAGGATTGTGTAACTTGGTGACAGGATTCTACAGCTATACCATTTGAGACAAAGTGTCTGGGGCTGGGGCTTATCAGCACTGGAGATCATGCCAAGCGGTATGATTTTCTTAATGTATTCTGACAGAAGGTCTCCGTTGCTATCTCTTTCTTCTAGCCATGTCCACTTGAATTTATTTTTCACACTCAATGCTACTCAGAGCATCACGCTGAGAAACAATGTGCTCAGACACCTTTTCAAGACAAAGAACTTAGATATATCTAGACTAGATCTACCTCCAAATCTACACACACCAATCACAGTTACAATGAAACATACGAATAGTTCAAATCAAAAAACTTTTCCAGGAGACAGAAAAGTCAAACTGTGAAACAGCATTTGTCAAAAAAAGAAAACCTTTTCCGGCAGAAAGAAAAGCCCAACTCTGAAAGAGCACCCACAAGAAAAGTAACTTTTCCTTGCTCAAAACAGTCCACAAGGCCGACAGACACGATGACTAAGCATTTTAAAAAATGGCTCAATCGGGAATTGGTTCTCTTACACCGATCGCTGAACTTGCAGCCTCTAAAAATGAGGTGAGTTTATTTTTTTTGTTTTGTATTTGCTTTTTATGGACTATCGTTAAGACACCTATCATTCAGTATTGAGTGGGGAATTGAGTGCAGGGTGACTGCCAAACTAGGGGCGCTATGCCCAGACCTGCCACTCTATGAAATCTAAAAATCAGGATTTTAGAGTTAAAAAATCAGGATCTGGTGAAAAAAATCGGGATCAACGGCAAATCAGTCATAAGGGGTACTGGGGAAGGGTTCCCTTTTATGAGGCAAGTATGCAAGAGAAATCTTTTGCAGGAATAAGTTCAAGTTTGGGCCTCTAAATAGAGGGCAAACTGAAAGACAGCATTACTCGAGTCTGAGTCGGATAGACCGAGGGAGTGCAGGTTGCAGTAAAGCTGAAACTCTCGTAGTCTTGAAAATAGCTGACACATAACTCTAATCATCCATGCAAAAAGCCCGCTTTTTCATATAGTAACAACGTTTGACTTCAAGCCACCCCCCACCGAAAAAAAAAGATTGCGCCAAGGTTTTTCATTTATTTCTTTTTAAAAAATTATTCCTTTATCCTCAATCAGTACGTGTATCACGGCATGCACTTTAAGCCCAAGTGTCAAAACAATACCCCCACCCCCTCCCCCCCCCCGGTCGTCCACACTGGTTAAGTCCCGAAAAACATCTCGACTAATGCCACCGGTGTGAATGAACTTTGTTGACCCCGACAGCCGACGGTCCCCAAAACACGCGCTACTCACACGTACGAGGTCATGTCACGTGATGCGAATGAGCGTTTGAAAGTTCCACTGACAGGTCTTGATGATGGGCCCGGCTAACCAGAACTCAGACGAAGCTTGCTTTTAAAGCAACGGCAGAACAACGGTCGATTTTAGTTGAAATAACGTGCGTGAGTCAACAACTAGATTCGGCATAGATGTCTTAGAAAGTAGCGTTCCAAGTTCCTGCCGATAAAAAATCCAACCAGTGCTTCCAACCAAAAGAGATTGCAGAACTTCTTATATTTTTTTCTAAGAATCAGTCGCAACAGACGCAACGACAAAAAATCAGGATACTGGCGATCGAAATCGGGAAAATTGGGATGCTTGAGATTTGGGGCAAAAAAATCGGGATATCCCGATTAAATCGGGATGAGTGGCAGGTCTGTATGCCGCACATCATCTAATCATAAAAAATAGTTTTCAGACCTTATCCTCCAGTAAGTTCAAAAACATCTTTAAAAAAGATGGGGGTTTTTCTCTTTTTTTTCTTTCAGCATAGCTTTCAGTTGTTTTTTCTTGTACCACGGCCTTATCCTGCTGCGTCAAGCACCCCTTTCACCCCCCCCCCCCTAAATTCTGAAGCTCTGCAATGCTCCTACTTTGAACTACACTTCAGCCTGCCACCACAGCTGCTTATTCATGTGAAGCGTACTCTCGGACCGGGCAAAGACGAACGTAATATATACGAACGCAACCGGTAAAATATGAACTCAATGGCCTTTTCAGATTTGGTTTCGGGGACTTTGTGCACTTTCCTGGGTCTGCGACTTTTTTCAGATTCCCGGGTAATTCCCTGGGCCCCCGGGGCCTGGCATTTAACCTGCGTAGAATCCTCATAATGGTACTGACCAATTCTCTAGACTGAGACATATTTGAGAAGGTATTGCTCTGATACTCATTTTCTTTCTACATTCACAAAAATTCAGTTTTCTAGATAAACATAGATTTTTCCAGCTGCAGCGAAAACCCGAAGATAGACAAAAAGAATGAATGAAAGAAAGGAAGGAGGAAGATTATCTATCATGAGTGGCCAGATTTTAGCCGATATAATTATGCACAAGAAAAACTATTGCCGACCGAGCCGCACAGAGAGACAATGGTCGAGTGTACGAAATGCGCAATCTAGCAGTTTCTAATACTGCTGCCAAGAGTTACCGGTAATGTCCGAGAAATTACGGAGGCAATTTCTGACCCTTTGCTCCGGAATGCCGATAAGCTAAATCATTGTACTGTCTGTCTGCCTGTTTCTCTCTTTAACGCATGGAGTTGATATGACGATGCGGCTAGTACTAAACTTACGGACTGTACGGAGAACGCGGGGTTTTTTTTCCTACTTTCTGCACCCACCTCAAATCCGGTAATTTTGACACCAGTACAGTAGTCTCCACCTTAGATCCTGGTGCTTGGGAGCAAGGAAATGCGGGATCTTAGGCGAACCGGGATCTCAACCGACGAACCCAGGGAAGAATCTATGGTGACCCATGCCAAGGCTCACAATTGATAAAATGGTCTCCTTCCACTCTAAAATGAACTGACGTGACCGCTGGGTGGGTTTATGACGTATGGCGAGCAAAGAGTGGTTAACCTCGAAGACCTATCACAGTATATAGTGGGATGAAACATGCCATTTTCACTTATTATCCTATCATGAGTCTCAAAATCTACACTTATCCAGTTGCCCCTCCCCCTTACCTGTCGAAAATTTATAGCTTTCCATCTCTGACCGAGCCCCCCCTTCCCCCCCCCTCCCCCGTCTGTCTCGCAAATTCGGGAGTAGAGACAACTTCTGCAATGGTCAGGGAAGAGTTCACAGTTCAATGTGATCCCACCTGGAGCGAGCGTGTAGGCCCTTCCCACCCAGCGAGTGATGTAAGCTTAGGGGGAAAGCTCAGGTGCGAGTGCGATGTTCCGGGAAAACAAACGTGTCGGTCAGTTCCCACCCCGGTGTGATCCCGTCTGGGGCAAACATTGTATCGTTTCATAGAGTTTTACAACGTGTATGTGATCACATTCACGATAGTGGCTGATCTTCGACGCGACAGACAGTTTATTCATCTCAACTTTTCACTATTGGTTGATTGGCTGTCCCGCCCGCGTTTTTGTTCCTCAAATTAAGATCTGAAATGCGGGACCTTAGCCGCATGTAGACCTTCAGAGTGAATCAGAGCGGGATCTTAGGGGTGACTTTTGTATAGTAAAAATTCTGTTTTCTTAAAACAGCGGGATCTTAAGCGAACCGGGATCGTAAGCGGTGGGATCTTAGGCGGAGACTACTGTATAGGTATGGCGGTAGAACAGGCCCAAAATCGATAACTACCAAAAAAATCAGCATATTTAGGCAGCCCTGCATACGTCCCAAGTCCCTGACCAATGAAACACCGGCAACATCTCAGCCTGAAGAGCCCCTTTCACTTACTCTGGGTTTTTTTCTTTTTCCCATAGACAGGCTTTTTCCTCGGAACTTCTTCTTTGTTTGGCATGTCCACACCTAAAGACCAAAAGAAAAATGTTGTTAATTAATAAAATCAATTGAATCAGATACAAAAGAAGAATTTACTGAAACAATATCTGCTTATTGAAAGTAAGACTCCATGCATACAACAGAGCACTTGGATAAAAAGCATAGTTGCCAACTTTTCAAACCAAAAAACAGACTTTACCCACACAGCAGGTCAAAATTATAGGCACTGGCCAAGTCACCCTCTTCAAACCCTTCATACTCACTTTTCTGCATTCACTACAATTCAAGCACACTTCTATGTGACAAATGTAAAGATTTCTAAGTATGTTAATGGACACGATTTAAATTGATTTATTGCCATATACATCATGTAGAGAACAGGACAAAATGACAAAATTTTAAAAAATTGTGTTGCAGTCAGGAGGAGGCATATACACATTTGTTTGCCAAAGACTTTACATTACCAATGTTCTTTAAGAAAAAAAAAAAGGAAAAAAGAAAAACTAGAAGTTCATCATGAGTATATCATTGACCAATAGAATAATATAGTGGTTAGGCTCTTGGACTCGCAACCGTAATGTCGTGGGTTTGAATCCCGTCAGGGTCCCGATGTTGTGTCCTTGGGAAAGGCACTTTACACGAATTTTTCCTCACTTCACCCAGGTGGGAATGTGTACCCGGCTATAGACAGCGAAAGATCTTGTCAGTTTGTTAGTGTTTGAGCGCTTAATCAGCTGCTTGCACTGTATGCTTCCCAGGAAGCTGAGAATGATTCAGAGTGTTTTATTGTCTGCTGGGGTAATAATATAGTGTAAAGCGCATAGAGTCTGCTGTTGAGCGGGGATATGCGCTATACAAATGCTATTTATTATTTATTATTATAATAAGAGTTACATGTATGTGTAACATCAATTTTATAAATTAAAAGCATAGTGTAAAGTCTTGCATTTTTGCAAAGGAGAAATTTACCCCCCCCCCATTTTCTTAAGATATGAATTCAGGTTCTTGTCCAATACATAAAAGCATAATAGTGAACTGTCCGCCCATTATCATTAGTCATTAAT
This sequence comes from Aplysia californica, assembly GCF_000002075.1. Lineage (NCBI taxonomy): Eukaryota > Metazoa > Mollusca > Gastropoda > Aplysiida > Aplysiidae > Aplysia > Aplysia californica. The sequence goes on from NW_004797595.1 coordinate 549,696, forward strand.
CAAAAACAGTGGCAGTGGCTCTCAACATTACCAGAAGATCTGTTAGGAGGAAGAAAGAAGACAAAGAAGCTGTAAAATCCATATAAAAGATCTAAAATTTAAAAGCAAAGGAGCATTTTTTCCTCAATAGCAGCGTTATAGGCATTGTATGCCTCTTTCATTTTGTTCACGGGAATTTTTCTAGCTACTTGTGGTACTAAAAAATAGTGGACATTGAAAGGGCACACATAATCGAGCAAAGAATTCCCTCGCACAGCTGAATGTTCCTCGGGGTGTTCGGGCTGGGCGAAAGAATTGAAATGCATTAACTTTAACATTCTGAAAAGGCGTCTGGTTTTTTTTTATTCATAAGGCATCAATAGTATTATTGCAATCTGCACTTTACCTGCATGGTCCTAGGAGCAATCCAAATGCTGAAAGAACAAGTAGTTGTCGGAAAAAGTACCACAATACCCGTAAAGTTATGACTTGATATCTATTTATTAATTGGTTTGGACCCGCAGGGTCTAAGGTGTCCTTTGACTTTTCTTCTCATTGTTTGAAAATTTTGGTGGAGTTCGGGTATCTTCTGCAACCCTGTGGGGCCTTCCGACAATGACAGCCTTCAGAAAATGACATAGTCGAAATTTCCTCGGCCATTTGGCAAAACTTGGGTTTGCATCAACCAATCCGCTTTCCACGATAAGAACTCAGCCCTTCATAAATCTAACGGAAAATTTTTTTCACTTGTGAATGTGTCATCATTTCCCGCGTACATTAATGAATGACTTTTGGCTGTCCCACAAATAAAAATGCTATAAATGAGCAGTACACTGGGGTACACCCACTCCGCTGAAACCACAGAGCGAATTCGCCACGGCATTTGACATTGCTACGTATATCTTCAGTTTAAAAAAACATTCTCATGAAGACCATTATATATCAACAGCTAGCTGTTCAGATATACTTAGTCTAATATTTTGATTTTTTTGTTGCTGAATTTTAAGCTGTGATATCAGTTGCATGCCCTCAAAAAATATTTGGTTAAAAATGCAAATTCTATGTTCACATAAGCAAGAAAAAATACATAATATAGGAATAATTTTTACAAGAAAGAAACAGTTTTTTTTTTTCTCTACTGAAATTTATTTCTTGACTTTGAATAGTTGAACAGCTTGCCAACAATAATGTAGTGGTCAACATTCAGTATAAAGGACATTTTTTTTTATCTTTCAAGTATATAAAGAAATAGCACACAAACACAATAGAACACTTGCAGGGGGGGGTTTGTTTTGGTAAGTGTTTTACTGCGCTCGCAACTGCCTAGGTGGTGGCTGAAGCCTACTCTTATCCGATTTTAGGAACACCAAGGGGATCTTTAATGTGCTCAACTTGCACACGGGACCTCCGAGATTTTTTCACCCTTATCAGAGAAGGCTAGGTGTTCGATCTTACCTACCCTAAGATCAGGTGTGTGGCTGAAAGACAGCAGTAAGAAGAAACCAGAATAGTGGTAAAGAGTCAAGAGATGGGCCCGCAGAAGGGGGGGGGGGAACCTTCGAGATGAGAATATAAGAGAGATACTTTCACAAATATTGTTCATATCTTTAGATTAACTCTTACCAGCTTCTTTCATTGCTTCCAACATCTGTTCTAATCTCCTTTTGTCCTGCTTCTGCTTCTCTGTCAAGAACTTCCCTTCTTTCTTCAGTCGTTCCTCACGTTCTTTTTTCTTCTGTTTCTTCTTTTGTCTTTTCTCCTCTTCTAAACGCTCCTGCATTCAGAGTAAATTGTACATTTACTATAAATATTCAATTTGATTTCATACAATGAGCAAGCAACACCTCAACTACATGTAAAACGAGAATTTAAAAAATCACTCATATCGCTATCAACATAGAGATGGTGTTGGGCACCAATGAATCAAGTCTATATATGCTACGTTTTCAGGATAGGCAAAAATGCTACAAATAAAGACAAGAGTAAAAATGAAAGCTTGTCACATACATGTTTGATAACTTGATTATTATTACACCTTGGTGCAACAAATATGGGAGAGAGAGAGAGAGAGAGAGAGAGAGAGAGAGAGAAAGA
>NW_004797595.1:551868-560796 GCF_000002075.1 Aplysia californica
AGAGAGAGAGCAAAATGGAGGGGGGAGGGGGAGGAGAAAAGAGAGAGAGTATGTCTCATCTTATCTGACAAACATCAGTCCACAAACCTCTTCTTCCAGACGCTTTATCCTCTCATCCTCTGCTATCCGCAGCCTCTCTCTTTCTTCCTCCGCTTTTTGATCTTCCTCTTGGATCTTTTTCAGCTGCTCTTTCAACTTGGCCAGCTGTCAAGATTAGATATGAAAGTACAAAAGTTAATTTGGAGCATACCTTTCCCTTTACACAATTTCACAATCACACTACAAATTATCGTCACTGCACTAGCAAAATGGCATAACCCACAGTTGTGCCAAATGCAATTAGTCGATAGGTTTGGTGTACTGTATCAGAGCTGCCTACCCATGAAAGAGCCTATCAGTACTCCAAAGCCAATTTTCAGTTTGTTCGTTTGTTTTGGTAAGTGTTTTTACGGCGCTCGCAACTGCATAAGGTCATATGAGCGCGCGGGACACACCTAATATTTTCAGTTGGTAGGAAATTTTGAATTTTGCCCAGGTGGCGGCTGAAGCCTACTCTTATCGATTTTAGACCACCAAGGGATCTTTAACATGCGCAACTTGCACACGGGCCCTCCGAGATTTTTCACCCTTGTCCGAGAAGGCTAGGTGTAGATCTTTCCTACCAGAAGATCACGGGTGTAGCTGAAAGACAGCAGTTAGGAGGAGTCAAGGAGTAGCAGTAGAAAGGCTGCAGAAAGAGCCAGGAGCCCAGAGGAGGGGGAACAAAGGAGGTGAGGGGGTGGGGGCAGAAAGTGGAAACGAAAGCAGACAACAGATCATTGCTAGAGAGCATGAAAGGAGGTGAAAGGAGACAATTTTAGAGAAGAAAATTTTTCGGTCGCTACCCGGATTCTAACCCGGGACCTTTTGAATGAGAGGCCAACACGTTAACCTCTAGGTCACGAGAGCCCCCCAATTTTCAGTGCTTTTCCCTACTTTTTCCGCAAGTTTCAGTTCTCTTTCGCGCTACGTAAATTTGCACTTATTTGATACCATCTAGCACTTTAAAAGTTGCCAAAATAAACTTAATATTATTATGCACAACAGTCATGAGAGGTCTATGGCTGTGGATAAAAAAATTAAGAAGAAAAAATGGGTAAAATTAGGACTCACCTATATACAGAATATTTATAACAACAGTCGAACCTGCCTTAACGGAAACCTGTGTAAAACAGAAGCCTGTCTTAACGGAATCTCCCCCCGCTCCCCCCTTGATATATTCCTCTTTAATTACCTGTATAAAACGGAAACCTGTACAAATGCGGAAACGGTAAGAAAAATCCGCTCCCTTCCGAGGGTATCACTTGTCTAAGACACAAAATGCTTTGCCCGATCAGCCCTGTTTTGAAACAAAACAAGTTTGGTGCCGCCAGCTGTCCGCCGGCCGAGGAAGGAGAGTAGATTACTCCATCTATGGGAGCCCTCAGCGATGCAGATGGTCAGGGGTGTGGGTATGAAAGCTCAAGAGTGCCAGTGAAAGTGCTCAAGTAGCGAGCAACCACGGAAACTTTTCTGGGTAGCCAGAAGCCAGAAGTGCGAAATTAGACTGACCAATGCCTGCTGCCCTCATCGTACAGCCAGCCGAGAAAGGAATTCCTCAAATCGTTGTTACATGGCACTGAGGGGTGGCATTGGTTAACTGTGCTTGTTACACTGATGGATGCGGCTAAGGGTGGAAGCAAATAAGATGTTCAAACGTTTCTCTGTTTTTAATCCATCAAACAGTGGTCCTATGAAACGCAAGCACTCGTGGTTATTGGATAAGTAAGACTGGCGCATGTCATTATCAGAGAGGATAGCAGCTGTGAGGTGTGCAGTTTTGACCACTTGTGACTGCATGCCGACCGGACGCGCGATCCTTGATCCCGCGGCTGGGCCTTTGAAACCCCCCTCCACCTCCATCCCCACCTAAATTCCCCTGTTTAAGACGGAATTTTTTTTTTTGGGCTCCCTTGCGATTCCCACTTACACAGGTTCGACTGTATTTACATGGCTGAAAGTTGAAAGTAGCTACTCCTTCTGTAGTAGGCTCACTTCAGGTTTCGTAGTTGCTTCTCAGAATACTGCCTTTCCTCAGCCACTCCTGGTCTTGATTTGGCCACAATAAGAGCTTCAAGGGTTTCTTCATTCTAAATTTTTATCGATGATTCGACGGAAATCCGTACTTTTTCAAAGTTTCCATACTTCTGTATTTTGAGGCCGATTTCTGTACTAAATACAGAAAATCCGTAACCGTAGGCAGCTCTTCTATATCTATCTTTTGGTAAAACCGAAACAAAAATGTGCTGGCAGTCACAAACGAACCATACACGGTAAGTTTTATCCATTATTAGATGATAAATGTGAAGCGTGCTGACAAAATGAGTTACTTCTCGTTTTTGCCCCCTATGGAAATAGATACGTCGTGCTTATACAGTGCTTCCACCAGCTGAAGCTGAAAAGTAAGGAAAATTCTGCAGGGGGTCTGGGGGCTGCAGAGGCCCCCAGCAGGGTCCAGGGACAGCGTCCCGGTGGGGGTTTAGGGGGCGAAGGCCCCTAAGAAATTGAAATTTAGTGCTTTTAGAGGGTAGAAAATGGCATTTGGGAGCCTGTTTGAAGATATTGCCTACAGCGCATAATATTTATTTTTTCACCAACATTTTGTCTTGTTTGACTTCATCGCCAGCATATCTTTCCAATGCTGGAAATGTTTAAAAGCAGGTTCCCCTTTCATTGCTACTATAATTCAATTAATTTGTAGTCGCACCATTGACAGCAGGCAAACCTGGGAATAATGAATAGATGTACCTTCAAAATACGGTTTGGGAGCCTGTTTGAAGATATTGCCTACAGTCAAGGAGATTAAAAGTAATGGAGGATGCTCTGTGGGCGGCACCGCACGCCTGATAGGAGCCCTCTCTCGCGGCGGAACCGTGGGCTACCTGCACTGCGCGATTGCCCGATTAAGGCACTGAAATCTAGATAAGAAAGAAGGTTTTATTCCGAGGTCCTTCAGATTAGGCAAGTCAATTAGTAAAAATGCCTTGCACCTGTGTTGTATTTAAGTGTAAGAACCGATATGATGCTGCAGTGGACCGAAGTTTTCACAGTTAAGTTGTTTCCCTTTTAAAAAATTTGAATGAAAGTGTTTCTATGCCCCCAGGAACACAATTTGAATCATTAATATTCATAAGAGGCTGGCTCCGGCGCTATATGCCAAGGCCAACCCAGGCTGAAAGGGATACAACACCCCAGCAGAAAGACTGAGATAATCAATTTGTTTAAAGTATTCTTATTCATAAATATATATAATTATTATGAGTATATATATAATTATTATGTGTGTGTATGTATATACATATTATACATTTTAATTAAAGATATTGCTTTCCTTTGTGTGTGCAAATTAGATGCTACTGTAGTCTAAATGTAGATATCAAGAGGCTCCATTAGAACATGAAATCAATATTCAAAAACAATAATGATGAATATTTTTTATGTTAAAGAAACACCAAACCATATCAGATGAGGGGAGAAGGTAGGGTGGGGTGGATAAGAGTTTGAGTCTTGTTAGATAGAACTATACTCGGTTTAATTCTATTGTTGTAGTCTTCACCTAAGATCCCACAATCAATAATTCCGGTTCACTTAAGATTCTGCTGTTAAAAAATAAACCAAACAAAGCAACAACAAATTTTACTACACAAGAGTCATCACTAAGATAAATTATCCCCCTCTGGAGCGTAATAAGGGACTAAAAACGCTGCTCTCCATATCATACTTTACTGAAAAAAAAAAACCCTTTCAAAGGTTATCCACGCTCATGCATGCGATCACACCTCCAAGGGTGCTGTTATCTCTTTTTTGGGGGGGGAATATTTGAAATCATTGTGCGCTCCACTTTGTGAAAACCAGGAAACAAAATTATTGTGATCAATAATATTATTTATAGACCAAGACATACTGTTAGCAATTAGATAAAGCAAACATCGACCCTCTTTTGTGTCTGCTATTCCTTACACATAAAGCTAGTTATGGCACACGCCTAGAATCATGCAATCATATATCTTAAATTCAGTTTAAAAGTATATTTTCATCCATTTCTTATAATTATATATTTTAGCATCTTGAAAGATTATCTTTTTAATTTGGTATGTTTGATAATTTTATGTTACTCGGACAAGTTTTCTTCTTATTTTACACATCTTTTTATTTTTAAACTAGATTATAACATAAAACTCTTAAAGAATTGAACAGTCCTTATCACACACATAATTTTTTCTCCCTGTCATTATCCGTCAGCCCGTCAGTTGATCACAACCTCCCTCTCTCTGTCTGTCTGTCTGTCAGTCTCTCTCTCTCCCTCTCTCTCTCTGTCTGTCTGTCTGTCAGTCTCTCTCTCTCCCTCTCTCTCTCTGTCTGTCTGTCTGTCTCTCTCTCACTCTCTCTCTGTCTCTCTCATTTAATTTTTCCCATTCTCCTTCGTCCCTTCCCAAGGCCCGCCCCTCCTCTTTCATCCCAGCCCCATCCCCTCTTCCTTGCGTGCATTCCCCCACCCCGCCCACCCCCACAACGTGGCCCAGCCCGATAAAATTCTATAAAAAGAAACGCCACAGTTCGTGATTTTAGCCCACACTCGGTGGCCATATTTGATCCCCAACGCGGCGTACTGCTCGCGGCGCCGCGAAGAGAGAGAGGAGGCTCCATTAGTTCTAAGCTCCTTGCCTACAGCCCATAATATTTATTTTTTCACCAACATTTTGTCTTGTTTGACTTCATCGCCAGCATATCTTTCCAATGCTGGAAATGTTTACAAGCAGGTTCCCCTTTCATTGCTACTATAATGCAATTAATTTGTAGTCGCACCATTAACAGCAGGCAAACCTGGGAAAAATGAATAGATGTACCTTCAAAATACGGTTGCGCAGCGTATACCCACATTTTTTCTAAATTTTCATGTCTGAAAGTCGCCTGTCACAACCTCGGAACACCACTTACAATTATTCTTGATTTTATACGTGGTGCCCACTATGGACGGGATCGGCCGATCGGGCCGATCGCCCGACTCGATCGCCTCAAAAACAAACGTGTTTGTTTTCAGTTTCAAAGCAAACACGGTTGTTCGACCGAGTCGGGCGATTAGCGCAATCAGCCGATCCCATCCGTAGTGGGCACGACCGTACCAGCATATATTTCTTTCATCGCGGCCCTTATAATGCGTTCACGTGCCGTAGATTCTTCGCATTGATAATTTCTCTAGATCTAGATAAAATTTGCGAAAAAAGTTTCTTTCCGACAGTAATTTTCTAAGATCAAAATCAGTCTTGATCAACGCGCAGATTTTCCAGCTGCGGCAACAATCCGAAGATAGACAGAAGGAATGAGTGAATGACAGAAAGGAGGAAGTTTTCACAAAAGGTTCGCCAGATTTTGATCCATCTGCAGGTAAAAAAAGTACTGCCGACCAACACGCAATGAATGCATGGGACTGGGACATAGCGGTATAATGTCCGATTGCAGGAAATGCGCAATTTGGCAGGTTTCTATAACGTTAACTTGTTGCCGATAGAATTACCGTAAATATCCGTACCTTATACAAGACGATACGAGGGCGAGTACAGAATTTCGGCAGTCCTGCACTGTCGCAGTTTTTTTTACGGAGGGAGTAGATAATGATGGAGGGACAAGTACGGAACTGGCAGAAAGTACGGATTTCCGTAAAAATACGGAAGAGTGGAAGCACTGCTGATAAGTAAAGGTTTAACATTTAGTAAGTATGAAATAACTAAAGGTATTTAGTACTTAATGAATATTGCATCAATAGAAAACCTAGAAATTTGACCATGGTGTAAATTTTTGGCCAATATCTGCATTTGTGGATTGTATGTAAACAGGCACTGGCAAATTAAATGATGATCCATAACAACACACAAACACTTTTATTGCTGAACAACTTTTTGGTTTTACCAAGACAGCAACATACCATTTTATTAGGTTTTGGCTTTTCTTTGTCCTCCTTTTCTCCTTTCTTTTTCTTTTTCTTCTTGCCTTCCTTACCATCTGTAGAGGCAGAGAGCAACAGATAACCATTTATTCAGCAAAACACAAACTTTGAAAATGACTGGCACATAATCACTGGGATTTATTTTTTGCTGACATGACTTCATAAAGGAAGAGTGGCAAACAAGTGTTGGAAGTAATATTCACCCTTGACTGAAGAGGGGAAATGTCGGTGATATCCAAATGAGGGGATAAATGAATTTCATTCAGTTATTTCAAAGGCAGTTAGGCATTCACTCAATAGATCTGGTCTTGCATTACCATTCAAAAATGTTTTTCTATCCTCTTCTACAATAAAGATGATAAAAGACTGCTGTTCAAATTCAGTCAAGTACAACAAACTTTTCTCCAGTTAATAATATGTTTCAAAGTTTAAAAGTACAGGAGAATACCAGTTTGACAGTCATTTAAACATACTCCAAATGTCCTTTTTCACTTAATGTGTCGCTTCCATGAGCATCACAGGCAAACTAATTGCCACTTGGGAGGAATCAAACCAAAAATCTGTTACTGTGCCCACTTACTGACCACCCAAATGACATTGTCCAGCACTTTTTCATCCAATGCCCTAACCTGAAAGATCTGCAACAACTCCCTCCCCATTTCAACTAAAACAATACCCACTTTAGGGGTTAAAGAACAACTTATAATAACCAAGAGTTATACCCTCTGAAACATGGTATTGGGGTAGAGGACACCAGCCCAAAGACTGCTGGAAAAGCTAAAACTACTCATAAGTAATTAATCAATGGAACACAATATCCAACAAACTCAAAAGGACTCAAAAGCGCTTTTATTATCAACATCTTAAACTTTTCAAGTAAAAATACCATCAAGATATTATTAGACACAGTTTAAAGTGTACTCACAATAAGAGCATTATTATGATCTTATGCACAGTAAAACTTTTACCAAACTGATAGCTGAAAGCACAACGACAATTTGTTAAGAAAACAGCTTTATAAAATTGTTCTTATTCTCTTATTGGCCATGAACCATTAAAATTAAGGTAAGTAATTCTCACCTTCCTTGTCTTCCTCTTTTTCAGCCGTTTCAGGAGTGCCTTCTTTGCTGACCGCTGCATCAGCTGACTTCTCTGCGTCCTCAGCAGCCAAAACTGACTCCCCTTCCTCCTCCTTTTTGCCACCTTTCTTCTGTTTCTGTTTTTCCTGTAGGAAAGTTTGGAAAAAATATAAAATAAAAACCTTGCCCAAATAAAAATTATGTTGAAGCAGTAAAGTAAAAAAATTAGGGGCAATCAGTACAAACATGGCTTCATTTCAGCGCAGACTATTTGCATTAGAAGTAACACTGAAAACAAATAAAAGGAGTAGAGTACACAAAAGCACCCATCGACCACCAACAAGAAAAAGTAACAGCAAGAAATCTTGAAAACAAGCCCAGCATATATGACAAATAGTCACCAACCACTATAACAGCACATGATAGATAGCTTTGCTGGGTCAGACCATAGAGTTACCTCCTTTTAAACTAGAGTCCGTACGAAGTTACGCGACACGGACACATTTGAGTTTGTTGGCGGCCATTTTTAATGTGGCTAAAAAGTTTGTTTACATGTGAGTGGGCGTGTCTATGCTCTTAGTCTTACGTGTTTTATTTGATTCTAACGTTATGTTTTGATTCCAAGTGATTCTCTTAAAGGTGCAAGCATGTGAAACCTCTTGTCCCTTTCTGGATTAACGTCTTACTGGTTCTGTCAGGCAGTTCAGTGATGTCTGTTTTCTTTTATTACGTCATCTTTTTTTAGTGCATAATATGTCTTATAGACACAAATAGTCACTCCGGGTTTCTTTTTTAAAACATAAAGAGCCATCAGTAAGGTTCTGGGCCATGTGAAGTTAAGGTTGACTAGCAGCTAGATCTTTTTCTCAATGGGCAGGAAATTTCTTTATCAAACAGAAACAGTGTACTTTTTATTGTTTTGGTTTATTGAATGTTGTCCAAAAACACCTTAGTAAAGGTTTTTGTTTCAGTTATCACTACACTGAGTAGAAAAACAATTGACTTGGCTACAAAACAACGTTTAAGTTCACTTTTTTATCTTTAGTGAGCCCAGAGTTGTCACAGTTGCTTTACTAATGTCCAAAATTAGACTTACTTAAAACAGCAATAGGTGGAGCTTTAGTTTAAGTGCTTTATATGGTTCTTAAAATCAATATAAACCAAAGTTTAATACCGACATAAGAAAGCACTACTTATAATTTAGTATACTTTTTAAAAAAGTGAACGTATGAATGAAAAATAGTTTCCTGTTCAAATGTCACATGGGAAAGTTTAACTCGATTTTAAAAATACCAGTACATGTATTTATCATTTGTTTGGCTGAATTTGCTTTATCAAGAGCTTCATTGCATTCCTACACCTAAAGGCTGAAAAACTCTGGAATTTTTTTTCCTATGGCTCATCCTCATTTAATTTAATGCCAAACTCATATATCTGAGGGGGGCCGGGGGGGTTGGTATTGGGATTCGGGAGGAGAGAGAGGGTAGGGTGGTTATAGGAGGTCCCCATGACACCCACATCTTTTCATACTTCTTTTTAAAAGTTCTATAGGCCCTATACGCTTTGATTCGGTCAATAAGAAATAAACCACCTCGTAGATAAAGTGCTGATGAAGAAATAAAGGTTGGGGGTTTTTTCCTTCTTTTTTTTAAAGCTCATATCTCTATCTTTATCTATTTAATAATACATTTATTTGTAGATCTAATTGTAGAAAGAACGCCGTATTATTGCAATTTAGTAATTTAGATATAGTACGCCACGGCGCCCATGTAAAAAAAAAATCAACAAGAACCAAGCCTCGTCTATCGCGTATGAGGGAGGGAGGGA
>NW_004797595.1:560980-578610 GCF_000002075.1 Aplysia californica
AGAGAGAGGGAGAGAGAAAACATGCCTAGCCCATTGCTTTAGCATGAACTCCTTCACACAACTTGCCACAAAAAACATGGCGGACGCCGCTGTCAAATGTGGCCATCGCGCAGCAAGGCGAGAGAGGGGCATACGGTATCTAGTACTATAGTGTACATCTATGGGTCAGATACACCACACCTCACCTTCGCCACAACAATACTTAAGATCAAAGGACAGTGCAAGACAAAAGTTAAAAGCACAGCAAATTTTGGGTTGTCCACGAGCAATTTTACAAAATGACAAGTTCAAATAGTATTCAAAAAACAAACTTAATTCATATGAGGGATTGAGATGCAAAATCCACTCGGCGACATTACATCTGAAAAAAATTGAGTTTTCTTGTCTACAAACTTATATTGTTATCAGTAATCAGACATACTATATATACTATCAAGGCATTTGATATATATGGATAAGAATCTCATTAGAGATCAAATATGTGGGGTGAAAGAGCTGAATCTTCCAATGCCCTTGAAATTTGGAATTTCTCCCAAAAGAAATGAGTATTATATAATGAGAGAGAGTTTAGGAAATATCTAAAGACATATCCACTAATGATTCAACACGATCCTCTGCCAATAAAGAGTGTGTTTGTGAGTGTGTGTGTGAGTGTGTTGTTAAAAGATTTCACAATGTGCATTTTCTGTCTTTTGATTTGTCAATTAAGTTGAGTGATAATTTTGCATTACAAAGCGCCCAAAGCCTTCTAGGGATTAGGCACTATATAAATGTATATTATTGTTATTATTATCATTATCAAAGTGACAAAGAAAGACTTACCTGTTGCTTTTTCAATTTCTCTCTATCCCTTTTCTCCTTCCTCTTCTGAGCAGCAGTCTTCACTGTAGCTCCTTCCTCCCCTTCTTCCTGGCCATCTTCTTCATCCTCTTCATTATCGTCACCCTGCTTTTTCTCATCTTCACCTTGGGCACTCGGTGCTTCATCGATACCCTTGCCTTTTTTTTTGTTCTTCTTCTTTTTCTTCTTATCATACTCCTCATCATCTTCCTCAAGATCATCAATTGTAACAACTTTTGGAGCTTTTGCTTCAAGATCCACAGCTGCGACCTCACTGGAGGCATCCATAGAAGAGGGTTCTTCCTCACCAGCTCCCTCCTCAGCATTCTTTTTATTCTTTTTCCCTTTTTTCTTTGGTTTATCTGTAGCTTCAAGACTGGCCATTATGGCATCAATGTCTTCCTCCTCCGGCTTTTTCTGCTTTTCTTTCTTTTTATTCTTTTCTTTTTTCTTTGACTTGTTCTGATCAGCTGCATGTTCCTGTTTTATTTCTTTGCCACTTTTGTCCTCCTCCTCCTGCAAATACACGCAACAAATTCATCTCCTGTCAGAAACAACCGACAGTAAAACCTCGGTATAATGTACAGTCAAACCTTCTTGTCCTGCCGCCGCCTCCCCCCCTCCATACCGCCAGCCCAGCTTACCGCCAGCTTTTGCCAATGTACAAAAAGGAACGCTTACAAACATAGTGACTGCTCCTTCTCACCACCCTCCGCCAACTGAGTTGTAAGGTCTTATATAAGTAATATAAATTTGCCCCGCCATAACACGAGCCAACTGACCACCAGAGGTATACATCGCACATGGTAAAAGCACCTACCTGTTGGCTACTTGATAATCTTTCTCCCACAAGAAAGACATAGAGATAGAGAGAAGGAGAAGATTCTCGGCTCTGAATACATGTGCATGTACATGTATATGACCAACAAAAAGACATTTTTCAAACCCTGATATTCATTTTCCTTTGCCGTGGGCAGTCGGAGTTATACAACACAGGAACCCTGTTGAACTGCCAGCCCCGCTGCTCAGCCAACTTCATGCTCGTCCCAAGGGTAGTGGTATAACAAGGTTTGACTGTACTCCCTTTGGACTCAAGAATTTGAACATTTTGGCTGACGTACCCATTGGCCTCAAAATATTACAGCAACAAAGGAGGTTACCCAGTTATGTTAATTCATGTTATTAGATGATTACCAATCCCCCTTACTATTACTGTGTGTGTGTTTGGAGGGGGGGGGGGGGGGGGTGGGCAGCATACATGTATAATTAATGGTTTTTAAAAAAGTGTCCATTTTAACCTTTTAATTCAATTTTTAAATAAATTGTTGCTTTTTTTGGTGTTGTTTGGATGCTTCTCTTGATTTCAAATCAATACATACACACATTAAGAATTTCGGAACAAGGTGGGATAGAGGTTTTCTCTTTGTATTATCCTGTATTTGTATTATCATATATACCATGACACATTACCTCATTGTCTTGATCACTTTCATTGACATCATCATCATCTTCCTCATCTTCCATGGCCAGGAGTTGAAAAGCAGACATGCCTTTTGTTTTCTTTTTGTCCTGTTGATAGAAAAAAGGCACAGGATGTCAAAACCGAAAACTTTCAAAACTCAAAAAAATTCAATACAAATCTTTATGGTAAAGTATCTGAGATTGTAAAAATGTCACATTCTTGACACAAACACATGAGCACGCACACAAACTCACACTTGCACCCAAGCAAATAATAGAACAAAACAAACTTACACACACTTTGAACACAATCAAAAGAGGAGGCATGCACATGTATATAGACAGACTGGCCCACACACAAACATACCGCCGCCTGGATAAAATAGTGTCGTATGTCCCAAAAATCCGATTTCCAGATTTTTATATTACCGTGACCGGGAGAACAAGACTGATCTACATTACAGACGTCTACTATAACACATGAAACCACTATTAACAGAAGGTTTTAGTCGTAAGAAGAATAGTCCTGGGACAAATACTGTCACAACTCGAGATACCACACTAGCACATTTAGGTTTGTGAAAAATCAGGAAAGACTACTGTCGTAAGTCGACATACAACATTAGTCTTGCAGAAATCTGATCATTTGGCCTTGCAAACACGGAGTAAGTCAACTTACTACTGTATTCTTTGAAGATTAATCAAAAGTTTCTGTCCTGTTGGCCTTAAAAGCTGGACCACACGACTTGTCATAAACACCATTGCAAATTTGTGTTATACCAATGTTTGTTTTAGTAGGAGTTTTACAGCGCTTGCAATTGCCTAAGGTCATATGAGTGCGCAAAACAAGTTGGTTCCATTCGCAACAGTTTACTGCATATTTTTTCAACATTATTATTTTTAAATCACACATATAATACAGACAGCACTGATCCAAACATTTTGATTCATAATATTTGCAGATCGGCCATTTAGACACTGAAAGATTGCTGACACCCTTGGCTTATACTGTATTCACCAAAAAGTTACTTTCCTTATATTATGTTTATAAAAATGTGGCTCCATTTGTCTACAAGGTTGGGACCATCACGGACAGCACATATCCATTGTTGCTCCCCACTTATCCCCACGATCCACCTCAAAGTCCATCTGTTTTTAATTCATAGTTCAAATTAGAATCTAGTAAGAGATCCAATGAGCAGGACCACATTGGTTGTTGAATCTTTCTGTTCCACTCTGGCTCTCTTTCTCCTTCACACTCTCAAGTGTGTGGGAATTGCATTCCAATTCCTTAGTTGTCAGCTGCTCCTGGGCTGTGGCCAGGACACTATAAGGATTGCGTGTCAGTTAACCCTAGTTACCAAAGTTACAAAACAGTATGAGGATATGTGGCTATTATCTTTATCTGGCTTGGGTACAGGAGTCGGGTGAAGACAAGCCAATAAGCAGGTATCATGCCGCTCCACAAGCTATTATTGAAGGTATCTGAAAGTGCTCTCTTCCAACTTTTTTCTGAGTGCATAGCATCCTTCATCAGGGCCAGGCAATGTGTTGGCTGCTTTTCAGACATCTTTATCCAATGTTCTATATGTCATGTCTTGGGCATAGGGATCTTCCTTGTAACACTTGGACATTGCACAGTAGTTTCCTTCGCTCATGATCATTTTACTGGAGATATCTTTGAAACAGCCTGGTCTTTACCCTTTTTAACATAGTTCCGACTTTTTAAGTTGTCGAAAGGAAGTAGAACTTGTAAACAAACTTGACCTAAATCTCTGAGGGCCAATATCGATCAAAACTCCACGAAATTCTAGCAAAAATTGTTGTTTTGTTGTCGCGATGTAGACTTGATCTAAGGGTAAACAATACGGAGCCTGGGATAATAAAAAGGCTCTTCAAAGAAAGATATTCAACTAAATTTGTGAAACTCTTGCATAAATGTGTGCTCGGGTGATCTCGTTACAATGTTGTGTTGATTCCTATGGATTATAAGGACTTGTAGAGCTGAGAAAATGTGGTAAGTCGAAATTTTCGAACAGCTGTTGCGCAATTTTTTTTTCTCATTCGTTTTTTGTCTGAAGGAAAATGCAATACAAACAGATTATAGGTCATTGTTATTTATATAAACAGATTCCTCTATTTATTCCCATCAGTTTCGTATATGACAATACCTATTAGAGAGGCTTAGAGCTTCACAGTAATGCATTAAATAGATGCACCCCAGGTTTAAAACTGAACAGGGAAAAATAATTCTGTCCAGAGCCTGAAAAAAAAATGGACGGAATCAGTTACGGGCTAAAGGTGATGAAAAATTGAAGAGATATCGGTCAGGGAATGGCAATTTGTACAAGCTATTCATGATTTTCAGTTTTCTATGTTCGTGTTTTCCGTGCCCAACTACATTCATTTTTTCGGGGTGAAATATGATTTTTTAAAAATAACATGGATTTATTGTTGCTTTTTTGCAGTTCGTTAGATGCGCCTAGTCGTGCTGATTAAGAAAATATATACTTTTGTACACTTTTGACCTAAAACATTAATGTTATGTCACTTTTAAGTCAAAATCTGTTCCGGATTTCGTCAATGCCGGCCATATTTGGTCACATGACTTTGCATATTACATAACACATTGTTCATCATGTAGGCCATTACATAACCTTTCTGGAAATGTATGATTGTCATATGTTTTGCAGGCAACGTTTTCTTTGAATAAAGGAAAACTGTTACTAAGTTGTCTTTCTCATTCCTCATTTTGGCACATTTTGGTGCCATCCTCTTGTTATACAAGTAAGTAATTAAAGATCCCCGAAAAATGCTCAAATTCACAACAACAAAATTGCATAACTTTTGAACCATTTATCCAATCTTCATGCAGTTTTTAAAATTTTCCTCAGCTCTTTTAGTTCTACCTAGTGACATGTATCTTGTTCTAATTAATGATTTTTAAATTTTTTCATGAAACCCCCTAGTTATATAGTAAATTACATACCTCCCCAGCCCCCCCCCCCCTTTCCTCCAAAAACACAACTGCTTGAGTTTTCAAACATAAAATGTATGAGAAATCTTTCTCCAATTTCGGACAGAAGTCACAAAACAAATAAAAAACATTATGAATATGAGTTAGAAAAACATTGACAAGCTTTTACCTATTTCACAAGCCTTTACCTTTTTCTTGCTCAAGATTGGTTGCGGGTTATCATCCTCGTCTTCCTCATCACCGTTAGCTTGAAGCGATAATGCTTTGATTTCGTCCTCAATATCCCTAAACAACAGAGCAATAACTAATGACCAAGTGTAAAGAAAACAAAAATTTGAAAAAGCTAGGTAAGTTGACAAGTGACTAGTCGGCACAAAAATGTATTTACATGTGGTTGTCTTTTATTTTTGGTCCTTTTAAAAAACCTCTCTGTATGACCTCGCCTTGTCAGTTATACTGGATATTGCTAAAACAAAACTTTAACTCATTCGCTACGCCGAGCCGTGGGGGGCGGCGCGGCTAGAGTGCCGTCAGTACACTTAGCCGCCCCCGGCGGCTCGAGAACCGACGTTCAATTTTAGCTTGGTTTCTATTCCAATCCACATATCCATGTTAAAATAAAGGTCATGATATAAAGTTGACTTCCGGGTCAAGCGTTTCCACCGAAAATCGGAAGTTTTGATTCAGTTTTGAAACACAATTTCGAAGTTTATGCGACATTGCTTTATCGTGAAGCCCAAATTATAGCCAGACACCAGTCTTTGTACTTTTACACAACAAAATGTATCATTATTTTGCTCACTAAAGAAGTGTAGGAATCTTCTTATAATATTGATACTACTGGACTCAAATTGCCAGTGCACTGTAATTGAGAAATCAATATTTTTGAGTGCTAGATCTAGGCCTAGATCTAAATAGTAAAAATATTTTTTTTCTCCCCAAAATCAATACTTTTTGGTGAATTTACTCAAAAAGTACCAGCCAAGACATGTATAGGTTTATTCCAAATGCAATTCTGAATAATTCCATATAAGATACGAGTGTTTTTTTCTGTTTGGGATCCTCTTTTCAAAATTATTTCAATTTTTTTTTCTTTCAATATCTGAGGTTATGATCCAAATGTACAAATATTATGGAATGTATGTAAATAACTGCTCATTTTTCAATATTTTCCTGTTCTATATACAGTTACGGTTATTTTGATGTATAATTTGACTAGGTGCAAACATATTTTTTGAGTTTCAACTGAGATTATAAGTTTTTTGTTTTCAAATTTTATCCGCAGCCAATCACAATTGTGTTGCATAATCGCCTCTTACAGGAACCAAAGTTGAAAAATACTCAAATAAACAATACAGATGTATTCTACAAACCATACTGAAAATGTTGGTATATAATATGTTGATATTTATTTGAATTTATGGCCCCCAAGACCTGTGAACTGCGCACTAGTCATCATCTCATTTCGCCCTCCCGAAAAAAATTCGTCCACAAGCCGAAAATAATACGTAGCGAATGAGTTAAAAACTTCCTTAAACTTAAAAAGCAGGACAATCTATGTAGTTTTCAAAGATCAAGCCTTGCACAGAACACGGCATCACTTTTCACAGGATTCTTTTACTTTTAGTTAGCGTGACTCAGCTGCCCGCCGGAGCTCCCCGGCTAATGAGCCCTGAAGCTACTTTGCCGATGTTGGTTAAGAAGTAAGCATTTTTGTCTACGTTTCAAATTACAAGGATGGGGACTAATCCCCCCAAATTTTTCTGAAGATTTTGCGACAGCAGCAGGGGTCAGGGGGCCCAGCCCCCCTAAAGCCGGGAAGAAATTTACGTTGTAAACGTAGTCTCAGAGAGTGCTTTGAATATTTAAAAAAAGAATTACAATAAGGTGTTATTTCACAAGGTAACAAACATAATTGATAAAATTGAAAAATACAGAAGCCTACATTCATCTAAATACTTACATTACAATAATTGCTTCTTCAGGTCAGATCAATGTTATTGTTTGATGGTCAAGCAGTAATTCTTTTCCCTGCAATTTCATGTTCTCATGTTCAAGTAGGAGGAGAAATGGTAGCATGTAACTCTTTCAAGTGATTTGCAGCAATAGTTTGTCCACACCCACTTTCGCACAGCAAGAAATTGTTCAAATCCACAATGCAACAGTACAATCGTCGGCAATTTTTTCTTTTTTTTTAAATTCGGAATTCCGAAAATTTTCAGAGAATCCCTATCCCTGAAATTACATAACTTCTTCCCCATCCCACACAGCAAACCTTTACACTGCACGGCGCGCCAGCAGTGGAATTTTAGTTGCAGCGGGGGGTTCCCCGCCGAGCGTCTTATCATGTCGGGGTCACGGGGGTCATCTCCCTGTCGTCGCTCTGTCTGGGCTCACTTAATTTTTGGTACTTTTCTGCACATGTAATATTAGGAAGCTTTAATTTTGCAACTTTATCCATCTGGTACACAATTCGCTAAGAAGTAATTCCTCCAAATACAACTTTATGCGTCTAATATAATCGTGAATATTCGCATATTTTCTATAAAGTTTCTCAAAAGTACCTGAAGTCTCTCTATGAGAAAGTAAAAAAAATGATTTTAGTGCCAGAATACATCTACAATGAAATACACCAACAGTATCTGTCACACTCCATAAATTCCTTATTTTTCTTAAAACGTTAAGTCTAGGTTTTTGTAAATTGACTGAATAACAGGGATGACTTTTTGTAATTGTGTTATAACAATCATTTTTAGCTTTCCAGAGATACTGAGTCAGCACCAGACTTTTCCAACTTTTATTTTCGTTGCTATGACCATTTGTCATGACACCTGGAGGGCTAGTAATTGAAAAGAGCACCTCGAAAAACAAAAACAAAGGGTAAATATGATAGAAAAACGCATCTCACTAAACCATCCGTTAACACCTGCATCATTACATGTGAGGATCCATAATTTTCAAAAACTACAAAATGCAATTATAATTCATTCTCTCTGAAAAGAAGAGGTAAAATCTTAAAACTCCACCAAGCAACTTTACTGAGGTCCTAGCCCTGGTCATCCAAACCAGTACAAAGCAACTGCAGGAACTGCAACCCAGTACAGTGGAACTCGGATTCAACGAGGTCGCCGGGCCCGACCTAAAATCTCGTTGAATCCGAGTGTTCGTTATAGCAAACACGAGGTTTTGTGTAGATAATTACAGGCACTGAGCAAGTAATGTAAGAGAAGTCACAAGTAGTGCCTGAAATGCCTGTATATTATGAGCTGAGTAAAAAAAAGACCGATTCGTTCAAATACACACGACTGTGTCATCTCGATCGTTTACCAAAAAGTTGTGTTGCTGTGTAGAGCCTAGCATACGGCAACTTTTGATTCCATAGACCAGCGCACAATTCAGTACGTAGATCTACGCCAAGACTAGCTTATAATTGTAATAATGATCAGTTGTCGAGGGGAAAAAAAGACCGTGACGCATGCGACGTTCAACGCCCGGACCGCTAGTGCCCCCTTCCCCCTCCCTGACACACACACACACAGCCACAAGTGTGCAGGCCGCCCATCCGACCCCGACACACGCCAGAGTAGACACGTGCGCGTGCCAACAACACATGTGTTGGTATTTAAAAAGGCCGCTGATTGGTCGTTTGCAATCGGTTTAGTGAATAATGGTTCACAATGCAGGTGCAATGGATGGTTTCCGGGAATAGAAAAAATTGGTTCTGGGAGAAAAATTAACGAAGCCACGTCTGCGGGGGCTGTTCACCCTGGAAGCGACCTCGTTGAATCTGAGCTCGCTGATTAAGTACTCGTTGAATCTGGGTTACTTTTATTGATTTTAAAGAAGAAAAAAAACCCGTGCTCGTTAAATCCAAGTTCCACTGTACTTTTTCCTCGTTAAACTTACATGTCATCGTCATCTCCTCTTGCCTTTCCTTTTTTCTTCTTTTTGTCTTTTTTGCTGGGGGCAGGATTGGAGCTTGGTATTTGGGATGGCTGATCTTCCATTTGTTCCAACGAAGTCTCATCATTATCCTCACTAGGGTAAATAAAGCAGAAAGAGAGAAGAAGATACAGCAAATGAGGGAAAGAGTGCAACCCACAAAGGACATGGTCACCGAAATTATTTCATGAGCATTTGAAAAAAAAAAAAGAGAAAAAACATCTTCATATGATAGTCTTTAATATATTTTACAAAGTACTTTCTTGACATGATATTATTGAAAAAAACCTTATTTCAAGTATCTGACTCAAAATTGAGTGTTTCTGTAGCATTGTTGAGCACCAACAAATCCAAGCCAGTACTAAAAGTCGTGTTCTGCACAATAACTGCAGTTGGCGATGGATCAGATTCATCTGAGCACAACACACATAAAGATGGAAAGAATACAGATCAGCAGTACATGGATTGAAACTTAGATAGTGAAACATTTTTTAAGTCTTTACAATAGTAATAACAATTATCACAGAAGAAGAAGTACATTCAAGAAATAATCAAATTTTAAAAGTACTTTCAATAGAATCTCTTTTTAAACCTTTTCGATTTTGCACAAAATTAAGAACAAGCATTGCAGCCAGAACCCCTACCTTGTTTTGTTATTTTGGGATTCATCAATAATCCAATTTTTAAAATTTTACCTCTGCAAAAAGTCAAAAGATCCAAGTCTGTTTTCAAATCTGCACACAATTCACAAATATTACATAAATTTTTTAACAAAAAAAGGCTCTAGAAGCTACTTTATTAGTACACTGCCAGACCATTCACTGTTATTGTCAAGACCTCACAAAGTCAAAACACCTTTAAAACGAACAAAGTTTATATATAGATAGACTGATTGATATAATTGTCAATTTTACATGCAGTCTCAACTGTAGAATTTACACAGCATTACATCATTAAACTGTGAAAGAGAGGTCTATTATTGGTAGTCTGACTAATTCTATTGAAGGCTACAGGACAGGAAATTGACTTTTCTGACTCATATCCACAGCAAGTTACACTGCAGGACTGTGTTTGTGTGTGTGTGTGTGTGTGTGTGTGTGTGTGTGTGTGTGTGTGTGTGTGTGTGTGTGTGTGTGACGTGTGTGTGTGTGACGTGTGTGTGTGTGTGTGTGGTGAGTGTGAGTGTGATGTATGTTGAGTGTGTGATGCTTTTATTTTCTGCTTTTTTTTTTTTTCTGCTTTTTTTTATATAGATCTAAGACCAGTGAACTCATCACACGGTGAAGTCGACACAGCAGAAAAACCGTAAACGTATGGCGAGTTCACCATGAAAAACATATATCGAAATAACAGTGAACTCATCACACCACCTCCCCGTGTAAACACCGGTCGGCAACGTTCGGCGATCTAACTCTAACCCAACCCCTACCACTAACTCTACCCTTAAAAATGAGCAAACTACCATAATTTTGTCATGACAAGGTCGGATGTAATCTCCGACTCCGAACAGCATCAAGTGATTAATTGGAGTCGACTTGCCAAATGATTAGCAAGGAGTCGACTCCTAATATTAAAGTCAAATGACTCCCAATAATCAGTTCAAACCTCTAAACTAAACCATCTATTCTAGACTTTCTGTTTCATGATAGTGGTCGCCTATTCCGGAATTCCTCCCAATTTTATTGTAGGTTACAGGTACAGGATAGGAAGCTGATTTTCCTGACTCATTAAATTAGGTCCCTACCATAAATTTCAACAGTGTAGATCTAGAGCCAGTGAAGTGTGCAGGCCTAGAATCTAGATCATATCTATAAATTTATTAGGTCCCTGTATTTTGGGTCTTTTTTGTTCGAGTGTGTGTCTAATACTTTTCTGGGATTTTTTTTTCTTTTTCTTTTGTTTTGCTATAGAGGGACTTTAGACTTTAGGCTTTGACATGATAGATTGCTAAGACTGTAAGGCCTATATCTTTATAAAGCTTATAGCCTATTGGCTAGATTCCATTTATATTCTAGATCTAGTTACACATTCCTTTTGATTTCTTGATATCCCTTCAACGATTTTTTTTTCCACATTTTCAATCACAGGCACAATGAACAATGGCAACAGAGAATTGAGAGAAGGAAGTGGCTATTCTCACCCGGGGTGAGAATAGAGGTGGCCTTGAGAGAAAGGTACGTCTATCTCTATGTCACAATCTACAGAAATCTCCTTCAGTCTTCAGTCAGTCATGCAATGTTTAAGAATGATGAATGTTCAATCAAGTAAAATAGTGCTATCTCACTCTTCTAAATATATTGCACCACTGGGCCGAGAATAGAATAGAAACTGCCATCTAGATCTAGATCTAGATCTAGATTCTAGATCTAGAGAACTTTAATTTAGAGGCCATCATCATTGGTCTCATTGGAGGAGCCTTGTTGTTGTTGCTCACACAGGTCTCACTAGATTTTCTAGATAGATCTATATGTGTACTTACGAGTTCAAGTTACAACAACTAAAACTAGGCTACAAGATCTAATCTAGATTCTAGATCTAGAGATTCTAGTACCATCCTGAAAGTTAAAGTGGAGCGCCTACTTTACTTGTACTTCACACAACAATACTATACACACAAGAATCGAAAGTTAGCAGACCGAGATGTTGACAGATTGTTTACTCATTTTCGATCATTTAGCTCCACTTACAAATCTTCGTCACGAGCTTTATTGCCTTTCTTGGGTTTACCCATCTTGAATAAAACAGGTGAAGTTTAAAAGTGAGTTATGTGGTTAACTTTCGCTTTTACGTCGCGTGGGGGTAAAGAAACAGCGGTCAATATTGTGTATTTCGTACTGTTGCAAGGGAGACTGATTGAGGTTTGCGCATGTAGGATATGTTTCCGGTTTCTATGAATTCTGGGGGTGTGAAAGTGTTCTTACGCATGTAAGAGCGGTTCCTCTCACTTAAAAAAATATACGTGAAAAGATCTGTTAAATAGATACAAAACAATAGAAATAAAATTGGTTAATGATTTATTCACAAAGAGTTACAAAAGAGAGAAATTTGGAATAGATCTTCATAATCCCTACGACGAGATTTCTGTGATTTTTTAAAGATACTTATTTCAGACCATTTAAGACCGTTACAAATTTTCTTGACGAATTTGAGGTTTAGGCATTTGGAATCTGTTTGGCCAAGCAAAGATTTAAGCGCCCATACACTAACAATAATTATTATTGACAACAATATTGATTAAATTAATAATACTGACAATATATTTTTCTCCACAAACTATTCAATACATGTACTTTCTTCGATATTTTCGGTTATTTCTTCGTCTGCCACGGATCCAGTTGTGTCCTTATGCGGGTGATACCGGTCCTGGATTATGGGGAAAAAAAGAAAGAAAAAGAAATGTTGGACTAAACGATGTAGTGTGTGTGCAAAGAATTAAACTTTCTTTTCATATCCTCCTTTGTTGCATTTTCTTAACGTTTTTTGGTACATCGTGTACTTGGAAAGCAGGGTGCTGTATATATGCGGCTTCCGTCTAAAAGAGCGGTTAGAATAATCAGCACGTCTAACTTAGTAATTTTCCAGAGCGACATCTGGGAGCTCTCTGCATACATGCGTAGACTACATTTCAATGCACTCTAATATTATTAGCATTACACCTTTTCCCGATCAGATATATAAAAATAGAGCGTCAAATGAAGCATAGCAAACTTTATTCAACATAGTGAAATCAAATTCAACACAGAAAGTTCAAACATCAAAATAAATAGCGCAAATGTAACACTCTCAAATATACTATACCAAACACTAGCGCTATCAATTGTAACAACAATAGAGAGTTCAAATTCAACATTGTCAGTTCAAATTCAACATTTGTCAGTTCAGATTCAACCCACTTATTTTTAACACAATATAGTTTTGTTGTTTTACGTGGTCTAGAGTTTTTATTTTGTTGAAAGCGTACTGGGGTGGGGGCTCTCGTGGCCTAGAGGGGTGTTGGCCTCTCATTCAAAGGTCCCGGGTTCGAATCCGGGTAGTGACCGAAAAATTTTCTTCTCTAAATTTGTCTCCTTTCACCTTTCCTGCTCTCTAGCAATGTTCTGTCATCTGCTTTCGTCTCCTGTTTCTGCCCCCACTCCCTTATCTCCCCCCCCCCTCCTCTGGGCTCCCTGATTCTTTCTACTGCTACCAAGGAGATTAAAAGTTTAGTTCTAAACTCCTTGACTGCTACTCCTTGGCTTCTAATTCTTACTGCTGTCTTTCTGCCACACCCCTGATCTTCTGGTAGGAAAGATCTACACCTAGCCTTTCTCGGACAAGGGCGAAAAATCTCGGAGGGCCCGTGTGCAAGTTGCGCACGTTCCCAATTGGTGGTCTAAAATCGCTAAGAGCTAGGCTTCGGCCGCCACCTGGGCAAACTTCAAAATTTCCAACCAACTGAAAAAGTTTAATGTGTCCCGCCCGCTCATATGACCATATGCAGTTACGAGCGCCGTAAAACACTTACAAAAACAAAAACAAAAGCATAATCTGGGTGGTTTTTGACTATCGAAACCAGCTCATCTTCTGTTTCCACGGTTATTTTCCTAAATCTATTTTCAACAACTTAATGGTCACTTTTAAAATTTCGATTGCTTGGCGCACGGGCCTACTTAAGCAGTATATTAGTTGATTTGCAACTATTTAGCGAGCTTTATAGTAGGCCTAATCGTCACCTCACAGAAAGGCTTCTCGTATATATAGCCTACCGGTATTGTCTATTATTATCCTCGAGACTGACTCTTTGTATTATTTGTTTTTTGATATGTTGCTGTGACTCCTGGTAAGATCTGTTACAACGGTTGAAGTGTTGGATCTAACAAATTTAAAACGAGATGATGGCGACGATTAAATCTAGATCTAGATCTAGATATCTAGCTCAGCTGATAGGGAGTAGAGACGCGAAGAGTAAAAATATTGACCAGGCTACAAAACAACGTTGATAAGTTCACTTTTAAAAAATCTTCAGTGAGTCTAGAGCCGTACATTGTTTGACAAGATGTCCAAAAGCAGACTTACTTAAAACAGCAATAGATTGAGCTTAAGTTTAAATGCTGTATGGTCTAGTACTTTAGTTTACTTTACTTCTTAAAACAAAAATAAACAAAAATAAACCAAAATACAAAACACTATACTTATATATTTAGTATAATTCCCCCCCCAAAAGTGAATACAAGTAATGAAAAATACAGTTTCCTGTACAAATGTCACAAGATAAAGTTTAACTCGGTTTTTTAAAATACAAGTACATGTATTCATCATTTGTTTGACTATTTTTTTTTTATCAAGAGCTTCATTGCCTTAAAATTCCCACCCATAAAAACTCCTAATTTTTTAAAATGTCTAATCTTGATTTAATATAATGCTAAACTCTTAAATTGAGAGGTAGGGAACTCAGAATTGGGATTCGGAGGGGGAGATCAAGAGAATCGGGGTGGTTGGGATGTTTCCATGACACCAAGAAGCTTAAAACAAACTGTTAACCTCCTTGCATGACACCCTTATCTTTTCATGATTCATACTTCTTCTTAAAAGTTCTATATAATAGACGCTTTGATTCAGTCAGTATTTAACCTCCGAACTTCTTCAGACAGCTTGCCAAAAAGAACATGGCGGACCCCGCTGTCGGATGTGGCCATCGCGCAGCAAGGAGAGAGATGGGCGTACTGTATTTAGTGCCTAGTAGTAGGCCAGGGCAAGATCGACGACAAAAAGACTCGAGGCCTCGATCCCAAAACTGAAAAAAGATCGAGGAATCGAGTCCGATTTTCGATTTTGGAAGCTGCTTCAAATGGGCTGTTTAGAGGCCATGACTTGAACACTGCTTAAAATAGCTCTTAAGATCGAGACCTCGAGTCTTGAACACTGCTAAAAATAGCTCTTAAGATCGAGACCTCGAGTCTTGAACACTGCTAAAATTAGCTCTTAAGATCGAGACCTCGATTCTCGAGTTTGACAGAAGTGGCTGGCTAAGCCTGCGCGCGTGCTAAGACAAGTCGGCTTTCACGCATCTGTGTGTGTGTGTGTGTGTGTGTGTGTGTGTGTGTGTGTGTGTGTGTGTGTTGCCTCCCTTCTATCACTCTTGCCAATGCGTGGGGCACTGGTTCCTTCTCTCTTGCACCCTTTGCTTCCTGATACGCCAAAGCATGCTTTGATGACAAATGTTTTGTTATTGTCGACGTTGTGTTATTGTATGCCAAAATATTATTACAAATCATACAAACAAGAGTACTGTGTTTTCCAGCTTATAAAAAAAAAGTCCGAAGCTAAAGATCGACGTCCAGACATGATGACTCATTGATACCAACTCAAAACACACAATATGATTTACAAAAGAATACGTGTACAATGAAGATGAAAGTGCAGGGAAGTTCAAAAGCAAGCGTTTAATGTTCAAGACAAAAGAAAGAGAAAAGGGAAGTGAATGATTTAATTTGGGATGGGCGGGGGTGGGGCAATAACATTCAAAGTAGCAGTAGCTTATGTGCAGCGTGGTTTCGTACTGGGCTACACGGTAGACACGACAAGTAGGCCTAGGCCTAGTTTAGCATTCATTCATAGCGGGGACGAGGAAGAGGAAGGTGGGGTGGGGTGGGGGGTTGCGTGAAACAATTGATATAATGACTGACTGGCAGTTTCTTGCCCCTACTTCACTAGGCCTACGAAAGTTCGTCCCGGGACAGACCCGTCTGACGTTTGAAACCTTTGAACTAGAGTGTAATGTACCGCACCTATTATTGGGACGTGACATTTTTGTTGCATTGAGTCCCGAGCAGTTGTGAATTGCTACAACATCGGTGGGACAGTATGACCTAATACTGTTTTCTCTTTCTCTTTTTTCTAATACAAAGCAACAGAGCACAGGCACATGCAACCTCGATTCATCCACCTTGAAGACACAGTCTTGAATCTACATGTATCAAGGCCTAGTGCACGCCAAATTCAAATAGTGAAAAAAAAACAAAAAACATAAGTAAACAAAACTCACAAAAATTAATTTAACTTGGTAATCGGGCTTTAAATTGGGATCCCCGCGTAATTTTTGCTAATTTTGGGTCGCTGATCACGAAAATCTTATTATTTCTTAAATTAGATCAATATTTAAGACATTTTTGGAATGCATTTTTAACTCCGCCTAGGCCGACATCAAAGATGCCGCCTTATGCGCCGGATCAGTCCTGTCCTGGTGAGGTGTCTGTTTTGAAGCGAAAAACTCGACAGGACTGTAATAGTGAGGTAGAGATCTAGATTCTTGCCTCGATTCTAGGAGTCTAGGCCAGTGGCGGTGGGTAGTGAAGGGCTCACGGGCTTGAGCCCCTCTCCCCCCCCCCCCCACCCCCAACTCTACCCCAAAGCAAATAAAAATAACGAAATAAACAGTTGAAACCGTTATGATCGCACGGAATTAAACTCAGAGTGATCAACTTGCTAGTTTATCCAATCACTGTTGTCCCCGCTTACAACTATGGTAACCTAACAGCCAATCAAATGTCTTTAGGGCTCAGCAAAGATGAGCCGGTTCCCACGGCCCTCGTTAATGAAACTCTTCTTGTAAAAAGGTAGACGACTTGAAAAAAGTAACACTGCACAGAGGGCTCACGCTGTCCTAGCCCTGACAATGGGGTGAAAGTTTACGACACACTTTCCCCCAGTGACACAGTTACCTACGCTCCCATTGGACCTTTGTTAGGTGCTGTCTACTTTCCTCGACTACACGGCTTGATCCAGCTCGTGGAGTGCTGTGTGTACATGCTTGTGTGTGTGCCGCTGAGATTTAACAGTTATTGATTACATCAAAACACCTTTGAGGCAACTTTTTCATCAGATGAAAATTAATTAGAGAAGTTTGGAGGTGAAGCGGTTTCGTCCCCAGCATCCAGAAGAATTTAACATAGAACAATTAAAGAGAAGGAAGACAAAGGTGACTCTTCTCATTCGAATGGTTCTCAAAATGCCGTGGCTCGCCGTGAGTATGAAAAAACCACAACTGTAGTGTTCTTATTGCTTGCTATTTGGTGGTAAAGAAGTGAAAGCAACCTAAGCCCCACCTAAATTTTGGTCCACCCACCGCCACTGGTCTAGGCTAGGAACCAGGCTAAAAAAAGGAGACGGGAGGCATCGATCCTGGGCGGACTCAAAGCTTAGAGTCTGGAAACAAGATCGATTCTTTGAGTCCTCATTTGGACTCGAAAGAATCGATCCCAGAGTCGATCTTGCCCTGGCCTACCTAGTAGACTAAAGGCCCCTTTAGACGTACAGTTCGCTGATCGACGAACTGACAGTTTAACCGACGGACGCTCGATCTGTGTCATCGGTAAACTGAAAGTTTGTCGACGAGAGAAGTTCCGTTTAGACGTACAGTTTTTTATCCGTC
>NW_004797595.1:579599-584714 GCF_000002075.1 Aplysia californica
GGGGGGGGGGGGCACTTTACCTTGATATCTCTCGCTCGCTGCGCATCAAACATAGCTTTCTGATCTAAATCTAGATCTGGATCACTTTCTCTGATCTGGATCTGGATTTAGATCTAGAATCAAGATCTATATTTCTAGATCTAGATTTAGATCTAGATCTAGATAGGTCCAATTAAGCGGGGTGGGAGCTACTGAAAAAGCGCCCAGTTTCCTTGTTATTCCACACGGACATTAGTGCAATAGTAGGGCTGTCCCACGGAAAACCGGAATTTGACTGTAATTTGAAAACTATTCAATATTTTCACATTCTGTAAACGCACACTTGTAAAACAATCATTTAGAAATTTCCCGATTGAGCACCATGAGCATCGCACAAACCAAACGAGCACAGCAGTTCTCAAAAGAAGGCTACCCCCTTGGAAAATTGGTCAAGGGTAGAAGTGAGGTCTGTCATTCGGTTTCTGACCGCAAAAGGTCTCAAACCTCTAGAAATACACACTGAAATAAAGTCAGTTTATGGGGAGAAAGTAATGGCAAAGTCACAGGTATATGAGTGATGTAGTAAGTTCAAAGCCGGGCACTCCGATATCAATGACAAAGTTTACCCAGGATCTTGTTTTTCTGCCAAGACTGAGGACAACAAGAGTCGCGTTAACGAACTTATTCAAACAGACAGGCGCCTAAAAATTCGCGAAATTTGCGAGTCGCTAAACATTTCAAAGTCGACTGTCTATATGATAGAGTTTGATGAGCTGCACTATTGAAAGGTCTCTGCTTGATGGGTTGGGGCCGAAAAAGACCAGCGGGTCATTTTGCAGCATGGCAACACAACGCCACACACCGCAAACGTCACGAAAGACCGGTTCCAAAGGTTCGGCTAGGAAGTTCTACTACATCCCCCCCCCCCCCACAGTCCTGACTTGGCCCTGTCAGATTATCACCTTTTTGAACCAATGAAACTGAAACGCCATATTTCTGGACAGCGATTCACCGACGACGAAGTCCTCGAGGAAGCCGTGAACGATTGGTTGAAATCCCTTGACGAAAGATTCTTCAGGGAGGGTGTCTTCTCCCATATCCAGCGATGGGAAAAATGTGTCCAGCGGGATGGTGATTACATTGAGAAATAAAAAACACGTTGAGGTATGATGTGTTACAGTTTTATCATAATAGGACAAAGATTTTTGCTTTTACGGACCTTTTCCGGTTTTCCGTGGGACAGCCCTCGTAAAACTGGTAGCCCGTAGACAACAACAAAAAATTAACATAAACAGCACCGTCTAGCTAGATCTAGCCTAGATGAAACAATGGTGTGTAGCCCTCAGCTGACTCCACCAACACATCTCGGCAGTACACTACACACACACCACGCGGTGCATTTTTTTGCCTTCACTTTTGAAAGTGAAGGGGCGGGCGAATGGTAATTCAAAAGCAAACACACAAACATAATTTAACTTGGTAATCCGGTATTAAATTGCGTTCCCCGCGTGAATTTGACTAATTTTGGGTCGCTGATCACGAAAATCTTATTATTTTGTTTGATTTGATGAATATTTTGGAAATTTTTGGAATGTATTTTCAACTACGCCTGGGGTAACATCAAAGAAGCCGCTCCCCCGTCGTCACCCCTTCGGTTTGCCGGCCGGCAAATATCTGGCGTCGCCAGATATCTGGTGGTTGGACGGATAACCCTTGGATATCGAGTTTTCACTAGTGATGGGTCGATACCACAATTCAGGTATCGATACCAATACCTCGATACCTAATGCCAATGATAGTACATAACAAGATGGTTCACTCAGCCAAAAAAGTGTCCGCAGGAAGTATGCTCTTTGCTTCAGATGGCGCTGCGGTCTGTTTTGAAGCTCTATTTCGTTTTTCCAGAAGAAGAATAGGAATAGCACCTCCTTGCGTGCGCAGATCGACTGCTGTTCATCAGCAGTTCGGGTACGTTCAGTGCGTAGTTTTAGGGTTTTTTTTATTTTAATGACCTCTCGCCTTTCATTCTCAAGTCAAATTAAACGAAGAAAACCATCACCCTTTCCTCCGGAAAAGGTTTTTTGTCAGCGTAACCATTAAAAAAAAGCGTTCTTCCGAAATTTATCCCAAAACATGCTAGTTTCACTTTGATTTTTGAAAACTCAAGTAGGGTAACTCTGTTCGCAAAGTGCGCTTTTGTGAAGAGGGCGCCACCAAATTTTGAGGACACTTTTTTAATTGGCTCAAAGAGAGAAGTGGCCCATCTTGTTATGTACTATCATTGCTAATAATGCC
This sequence comes from Aplysia californica, assembly GCF_000002075.1. Taxonomy (NCBI): domain Eukaryota; kingdom Metazoa; phylum Mollusca; class Gastropoda; order Aplysiida; family Aplysiidae; genus Aplysia; species Aplysia californica. The sequence goes on from NW_004797595.1 coordinate 581,874, forward strand.
TAATGTTATTAGTAATATCAAAGATAGTGAATAACAAGATGGGCCACTCAGCCAAAAAAGTGTCCGCAGGAAGTATGCTCTTTGCTTCAGATGGCGCTGCAGTCTGTTTTGAATCTCTCTTTCGTTTTTCCAGAAGAAGAATAGGAATAGCACCTCCTTGCGTGCGCAGATCGACTGCTGTTCATCAGCAGTTCGGGTACGTTCAGTGCGGAGTTTTAGGTTTTTTTTATTTTAATGACCTCTCTCCTTTCATTCTAAAGTCAAATTAAACGAAGAAAACCATCACCCTTTCCTCTGGTAGAGTTTTTTTGTCAGCGTAACCATTTTAAAAAAGCGTTCTTCCGAAATTTATCCCAAAACTTGCTAGTTTCACTTTGATTTTTAAAAACTCAAGTAGGGTAACTCTGTTCGCAAAGAGAGCGCTTTTGTGAAGAGGGCGCCACCAAATTTTGAGGACACTTTTTTAATTGGCTCAAAGCACAGAATTCTACACTTGTGGCTCAAAGAGAGAAGTGGCCCATCTTGTTATGTACTATCATTGGTAATATACGCCGGGGGTAATAGGTATATATATAAAGACAAAAATACAAGTATACTTTTCCAAGTATTTAGGTAATCGTGTCTAGACAAGTTGTGACTATTTAGCTGAGACTCAAACAAAAATTATTTGTAAAAAAGAGAGAGAGAGAAATAAATACCCAAATATGAGAATAAAAACTAAAACTAAGTGAATTATGGGAGGAAAGTCAACTTTGCAGAAAATGTTAGTATTGGAAAATAAAAACACAAGAGTTCTAAAAACGCAATTCAATTTACCAGAATTTTAGCAACTTTAAATTAAACCATTGAGGATAAATCAGGGTTGTCAGTGAGGATTTTGCAAAATCACTAGATAGATTTCATGAAAATCTTCTTTCTTTTTGTTAAAAAATCACTAGATACATTTAAAACGCTTGCCCCATACGAAAACTCATCAGTTTTGATAAACAAAAAATTCTCAAGGCCCAAGTCACTTGCTTTGATGGGGCTTAAGTGTAAATCTATGGCCGTTGGTGACCAGAGATTTGATTTAATTCTACATTTTGTAGACTTTCTATGGGAGCTGGCAACTGGCAACCTTGGATCGGCCGTTTTGGCGTTCATAAACAAACAAAATTCGACAGCTACAGTCACTGTCGTCACTGTCACAGTCACTCAAACTCAAAACATTGCCTTTGATATTGACAGTCATCTGTGTGGGCGTGGAGAGAGGACGACACACGCGTGCACACACTGCACAAAGCTACTTCACACTTAACTCAGTTCCTTTGTATCAACGCTTGGAGGAGCTGATGTCAGCAAGGGATAGGCTAGGTCGAGGAGTGCGCCTCTTTGCGGAACAGACGTCTTTCCTTTTCGTGGCGTATTTCTTTCTCGAACTCCACTCAAAGGAGGAAGGTAAGTGTTTTGTTTTGGGTGTCCTTTTTTGGATTGAAGAAGTTGGACCACATGTTTTCGGTAACATTTCGGATTTCCTAGATCTAAATCTAGATCTAGATTAGATCTAGATCTAGATCTATATATCTAGATCTATATATCTAGATCTAGATCTAGATTCTAGATCTAAATCATACAGACCCGGTAACCGGGAACAAAGTCACAAAGTATACAGACCCGGTAGGGGAACTCTTTTGTGATTTCGGAGAGTTTCAGCGCCCTCTTGGCTCAGGGTAGACCTAGGTTCTTCTAGATCTATGGTCTAGATCTAGATCTAGGCAGACATAAAAATTTGATCTAGTTTCGCGGCTAGCCTAGATCTAGATAGAGATCTAAATGAAGATTGCGGATGTCTTTTCGATGAACGATTGTTTTTCCTCCGTTTTGGAGTTGGAGGAACGCTTTGAAGTAAAGAACAATGTCATAATTTCAATCGAGCAGTCACCCTCTCTATTTCTCTGCCCCCCCCCCTCTCTCTCTCTCTCTCTCTCTCTCTCTCTCTCTCTCTCTCTCTCTCTCTCTCTCTCTGTACCACTCGCCTTCTCTTTTTCTTTGTTTGTCTCTGTATTTCTTTGTCCCCACCTATTTCCCACTCTATCTTTTTCTCGTGCCAACTGGGGCATGTCACATTTTGCTAGCACCCCTCTCTCTCTCTCTCTCTCTCTCTCTCTCTCTCACACACACACACACACACTCACGCACACACTCTCTAGATTTCTACCTTGTCTGGGCGCTGAAACTTCCCGAAATCACAAACGCAGTGGCTACGTTCACGGCGCCGTGAACGTAGTCTGCAGGCTAGGTTCACGGCGCCGTGAATGTAGTTGGCAGGCTACGTTCACGGCGCCCTGAATGCAGTTTGCAGGCGCTGTTGAGGCTACATTCACGGCACTCAAGCTTCGTTTAGACGGAGCGTCCACTGCCGGTTTTAGTCAGTGACTACTGTGACGTATATTTAATATTTTGGCCAGCTTCAAATGTTCCATTCCATGAGATGAAGGAAAACGTAAAAGCCTGGGAACCGACATAGAGAGAAAATGACGGGAATAATTCTTATCATAATAGCAAACACCCTCTCTCTCTCTCTCTTTCTGTCTGTCTCTCCCCTTTCTCTTTCCTTCTCTCTTTCTCCCCCCCCCCCTCTCTATTTTCTCTGTCTTTGTCTGTCTGTCTGTCTCCCCGCCCTTCTCTCTCCCTCGCTCTTTCTCTCTCTCTCCCCTCTCTCCCTCTCTCTTTCTCTCTCCCCCCCCCAACCTTCTCTCTCCCCCCCCCAACCTTCTCTCTCCCCTTCTCTCTCTCCCCTTCTCTCTCTCCCCTTCTCTCTCTCCCCCAACCTTCTCTCTCTCTGCCTCTCTCTCTCTCTCT
>NW_004797595.1:586798-592825 GCF_000002075.1 Aplysia californica
ATCACAAAAGAGTTCCCCTACCGGGTCTGTTTACTTCGTGACTTTGTTCCCGGTTACCGGGTCTGTATACAAAATTTAGATCTACCACCCCCCCCCCCCTCCTGCATTTTTAATCTCTAGATCTAGATCTAGAGATCTAATACTAATACATTTTTGGTAGTGTCAATTGCCACAGAGTAAATTGGAGCTCTTTTGCGTTGGTGGGTAGATTTAGCTTATTGTGCTCGAGTGCTCGGTGTTGTGCGTTCGCCTCTCTGTCCGTCTCTCTATGTGTGTGTGTATATATGTGTGTGTGTGTCTGTTTTCCTGACCCCCGTTCCCCGATTTATGTTCCCTGATAAAGGCCACCTCTATTCTCACCCCGGGTGAGAATAGTGCATGCGAGTCTTTTGGCTATTCTCACCCGGTGCGCGTTCACCGTTAGGTTCCAGCCTAGTTTTAGGCCAACCAATTTTGCGTTCACCCTAAACCACAGAATTCTACACTGTGAAAACAGAAAAATTGTAGAATTCTGTGCTGTGAACAAACGTTCCATTACTAGTTGGGTCAAAAACAATAGTTCCGTGACCGTGAGCTCCGGGAGTTCGTTTTTAACATGTTTACCATCTTCAAGGTTTAAGTAAGAAAATTAGCCCCCATGCCTTTTTTAAAAATATGGGCGTTACCCATGAAGCCTTGAAATCCAAGATGGCTGCCAAACGGCAAAAATCGATATTACTCATTGTCTTTTTCCAACACATATGAAGTGTGATACATTACTTATGAGGTTTTTTAGGTCAAGAAGTTCGTTTTTAGTGTCATTTTTATCCTTTCGTAAAATATAAGTGCAAAAAATCCAATATGGCTGCCATCGTCCGTAAGGAAAATGGGAAAAACATTGATATCACAAATAGTAACTTAAGGTTCACAAATTAAGGGTATTTAAGGATCTAGGAGAATTCATTTTTGTATCATTTCATATTTTTAGTATTTAACAAGCTGTGTAAATCCAGTTTGGCTGCTCATCGAATATATCAACACATACAGCCAGGCCTGTCGAGAGGGGGGGGGGGGAGCCAATGCCCGGGGGTTTGGGGGGCCCGCAAGCAAGGGGAAAAGAGAGAGAAAGAGAGAGAGAGAGAGAGAGAGAACGTATGTTGGTATGTAATAGATATGCTACAGTGAAGTGATTATATATGCCTATGTCTTATGTTGGGTTATTAAATTGCATGTGAGGGTGGGTGAGACCGCGGGGGGGTTGGGGGGGAGGAGGAGGGGCCCGAAGGTGATCGCTGCCCCAGGGCCCGACAAGGCTCTCGACGGCCCTGCATACAGCACCCGCAGTATGGGAGCCTTGTCTATACTTTTTGTTTAGGTTAAAAACATGTGACCATTTTTCCATGACACTGTAGCTCAGGATTCACTGTGAGATCTGATGTAGCAGCATTTTAGAACCGATGCAACCCGCAAAAAATCGCCATTAGGGGATAATGTGCAGTTTAGACATTCAGAAGATAATCTTACATAGTTAGAAAGAACATTAATCTAAAGGTCAATAACCTGTTTAGTCTTTACTCTCGTCTTTATGAGTATGAATGAAGGCTGTGGTATTAAAGCTATCCAAAAGAGACAGTTGTTGGGGTATCACAGGAAGACTAGGGCGAACTTGCCTGCATTGCCTGTTCTACAGTTGCAATCCATGCATGGATAGGGATGGCCTAACTAACATGACTGAGCATAGCGGGTATCCCTTCAGCAGTGACGCCATTATAGCCCACAAATCTGTAAGCCGCTTGGAGTATTTGTGGTGACCATAATATGTGACAAACCTGATCGAATGCAGATGTCATATTGACTACATTGGCTACTCTTCAGCGTCTTTCAGATGGCATACATTAACATTCTAATCCAGCGAGTCTGACATCTCCAGTTGAGGCCTGAAACTTTTCCACGTCTGTGTCAGGCTGTTCGTACACTTGCTTGGCTAGTTCCTCTTTTCCAACATTCTCCCAAGCTGCATTGTAGCCACCAATACGAGTACTTGGGTTGCATTGGGAACATTTAGGTTGTCCTTTACATTGAAAGATTTCTGCTTCCTAAGATGATTAATCTGTCATGGACAAGAGCTTCTCTCAACAAAAGAATACACCCAACACCATCACCCGTTAAGTTTCCCTAGGAAACCTTGGTATACTGTTCAGGCTGTAACCACGAAAGTCAGCCAACCCAGTTCCTTTAAAGAGTTTGAAAAAAGCGTGTTCGTATGCCATTTAAAAAAATGAAAAGCCCCCCCCCCCCCCCCCCCCAAAAAAAAAAAATATAAAAACATTTTAAAATTAATAAAAAAATATTGGAACGATATCCTTAAATAGAGTATGGTTTTCCTCTTTGATTTCGACAAGGATTTTGTCTGTTAGGCTTGAAGCTAACCATAAAGGCAAAAAGTATGGATTTTCTTGCACTGACCGCGAAATATTTTTATGACATCATGCAGAACACACTTACTTGATGGCTCAAGGTATGTTGCATGAATATGTAATTAACTTTTCTTGAGAGGAGGCTGACAGCCTACTTGAACCCCATCGTGTGAAGGAACTTGTTGTTCGTCTGAGGGAGATCTGTTGTCATCATTGTCTGCACGCGATAAGGCATGTAATGCACTCCGGAGTCCGTGGCGTTGAGGAACTTCCGGATAAACTACTGGTTCACTGTTACTTCCAAATGGACATTTAGATCGTTTAATCTTCAACTTTGCAGTGAATAGGTTTTTCAATATTACTAGTATCTTGGTTGTCATAATTTATTTCACTGGCTTCTTAAAACTGTAGGTAAATTTTGTCTAATGAGCCCAAGTCACATCACCTCACGATGCACCGGCTTTGAATAGAGCTAATCCTTATCAAAGATGACAATAGCAATTTGGCAATTTATTTTTGAAAAGTAAAAGAAGTTTTCATATCCTGCAAATCCATACAGTCCAAGTGCTGGTATATGTATCGGCATCACTTTTGAGAAGAGTATCGGTCAAATTTCTGCTCCTTTTGACACCGTGCATGCTTATGCCCGTGTTAATGACTGTGCTCACCCTTTCTCCACGTAATAGTAAATCAGCATTAAAGCTAAACCATAAGTTGTTGGACTACGTTTCAAGATTAATGGGGCCATTTCTTCACTTTCTTCAAGCTCTTATGTCAGGCAGCCACGTTACTGAGCCTCTTTCCTGTATCTGTTACACAATCGAGGCGCAACATTTTGGATCACCTACTGGTGGCTTACCCCAAGAGCTTGTATTGCTGACCTGATAATAATCTTCCCTTCCTTTAATATCACTCATCCACTCATGTTTGTTCTTTTCCTTTTCGTACTTAAAGCCTATGGAATCTCTGCATTTCTTAGTTTGTAACTCCGACCGATATTCCGATTTCATATCTCCAACTGCATATCCACAGTCATCGGCAATGTATATGTAATCTTCAAGAACAGACTTCAATGAACGTTATTATTTGTCCTTTAATATATTTTGTTATGCCATCAACATTTAAAAAAAAAATCAAACAAATCTGAAAGATTTATTTTCTGAAGATGCATTGCCGAACTAGACGATTCACCACCTTGGGATACGTGCTTGTTCCAACATGCATGGTGGTAGCTGATGTTTGCAAAAGAACCAGACAGGGTAGAAGTAGACAAGGAAACTTTTGACAGTCCATCCTTCATGTCTGGATCTTCACCCCAGAAATGTCTTGCTGCCGTCTCTTGCGATTTTAAGTTCAAGGGTTTTTTAAGAGTGTGTGGGGGTTGTTTGTTTTTTTAAGATTATATTGTCAAAGAATCCGAAGGTGCATGAAATAGTTCCACGAGACATCTGTCCACTGAGTGGATTCATAGAGATCACACATTAATCAAGCCCTCACCACTTTCAGATTTTGCTTTCACAGTGTTTCACGGAGACTGGTTTATGAGATGAGAGGGTTTGCGTGCATTTTTCAATACATGTGTTTAAGCAATCACTCACACCAAACAGACACATTGTTCTCGTATTTAAAAAAAAAGAAATTAGGAGTAAAAAATAAGTGTTATACTGACTTTATGTTCTTATTCTTTATGTTGCATTTATCTGAAAAGAAGAGAAATATCAATTTAGTAGCATGATGGATACAAATCAGTACCTTTGGAGCTAGTATATTTGACCCTTTATAAGTTAAAATACAAGTAGGGCATTCTTTACCATCCGCAGGCAAAATGGGACAAATATTCCTCTTCACCGTAAGCGATAAGGCTGCCACAATTAGAACCAATCACAAATCAACATCTATAAATGAGGGCAATAAGTATGTTACTGTTGGAGACAATATAGCTAGCGGTGCGTAGCTTAGTTTCAAAATGGTAAATTTGAATCAGTATTCTATTAAGAACAAGAATTTAAAAAAATAATTAGGGTATATAAATTAGCAACGCCAATTCTTTTTTTATTAGTTACTGTTTAAAACTTGCTCTAACGGAACACCCGATCTTCGATCTTTCGGGAATGTTTTTACTTTCATTGTCAAGGAATGTCGAGTTAAAGGTTTGGTTTCAACACGCACAATGCCTTGATCACATTGCACCGAAATGCGCCCGGAAAATCCCGCTGTGTTATAGACTATTTTTTTGCGGTTCCTTTACGAATTTGTTTTGTTTAACCTCTTTCTGTATGATAAATACTAGATCTAAAGTAATGCACCTAACCTGTTTATGTGTATGCCATAAGAGACAAAGTGGACAAATCCAGTTCAAACCGTTTCAAATAATAAATCAAAACTTAGGGTGATAATGTCGTGATTTTGGAATTGTGACAAACGCGATCGGAGACATTGTCCCCAAACGAATATAAACAAAACAGTCCATTGCGGTGATTATGCTAGCCAGTTACCTGAACTATTTTTGCATGTTAAAACGGTATAAAGTTTACAGGTAAATTATGTACAACGCCCACCCTTCTCAAAGAGGCATGGGAGCTAAATTCTATTTTTAACTCCTAAAGTTTCCAAAAAGCCAAAGAACGCGACTCCCGCGCTCCACGGTCACGGAATGTTTGATTTTGCTTCAACTATACTACTGTTAGCCTACTAAAAGCGTACAATTTTGTCTGTGGGCAGTGGAGAGAGAGAGAGAGAGAGAGAAAGAGAGAGAGAGAGAGAGGAGTAGCGCGAGAACTTCCGGGCAAAACAAAATGGCGACCCACGTAGTTCGGCTCGATTCGAAAAGTTAAATAGCAGTAGCATCTTTGCAGACGACCAAATTAATTTACATTTGTGTTTTGACATCACTTTTTAATTTTGTTTTGGTCAATTTGATCGTCCACTCAGATAGACAGTATTCAGAAAGAGACAGAGAGAGAGAAGAGGGAAGGAGTAGATCTTGCGAGAACTTCCGGGCAAAACAAAATGGCGACCCCCGTAGTTCGGCTCGATTCGAAAAGTGAAATGGCCATAGCGTCTTTGTAGTCGATAAAATTAGCTTTAAACTTTTGTGCTATAAACGTAATCATTTCTTTGCCTTTATCCATTTGATCATCTACATCGATAGAAAGTATTCCGAAATTAGGAAAAACAGGTCTTGTTTCACACCGGGTGAGAATAGCCTACGGTGGCAAGTCTCACCCGGGGTGAGAGGTCGATCGTATTTCCTCCCTCGGCCATAAACTGTAAGACTTGTTTTTGGCTTAAGTTAACATACATTCTAATAAACAAATAGACGCAGATACATTACTTCGTCTCTACAGATCTTAAAAAATAATATCACCGTAATTAAAGGAATAATCGGTTTAATTTTCAGCAAATCTACTCGTTCTCCAGTGTCCCTCTGTCATCTTTTTCTCTCTCGATCTCTGTCGGTCTGTCTGTCCATCGTTCTGTCTTTTTTTTTCTCCCTGTCTTTTTTTCTCTTTCCCTGTGTCTCTTTCTCCCCCCTCTCTCCCTTTGTCTACCTGTCAGTCTCTCTCTCTCTCTCTCTCTCTCTCTCTCTCTCTCTCTCTCTCTCTCTCTCTCTCTCTCTCTCTCTCTCGCA
>NW_004797595.1:593338-596298 GCF_000002075.1 Aplysia californica
TTGCCCGATCACCAACTGGTTGTCAAGCACTGGTCGAAGACTTTCACATACACACACACACACACACACACACACACACACACACACACACACACACACACACACACACACAAAATTATTTTAAATTCTTTTCTCACAATTTCAGATAATTGAAAAGCACATGAAGCAATAATGATGGATCTACCACTTAAAGAGTCTAATAGGATCCCTAACACCTTCCATCCCCCATCCCATCCCCCCCCCCCAAAAAAAAAGTGGTAATCGGACAAAGAAAGTAGCAAAACTGATGGATGGCACTTGTATTTAGACATCTTTTCGCAGACCCAGGTAACATATCTTTCATTAGTAGAATGCAAGCTCAATTTGGGTATTTAGACTGGAAAAAAAACCCCAATGTACAGCTGATATAACAAAGCTGAAGTGTGTTGAGTTTGTGCATGTAGTGTCAGTGTGGTAGGACCGCAAACACATTGTCATTATTTTGATCTATATGTTTCTATTCATCAAAGTATATTCGTCATCCTTTATTTGGAAATCGAAAGAAGCTCAGATTTTGATTCTAATAGGAATAGGTGTAGTTTATAGCAGAACACCATTGACATTTCGTGCTAACCGGGGCCATGCTTGTTTGCGATCAACGAAAATGCCTTGAACAATGGACGCAGTTTGTTTTGTTTACCGTGCGTTTCTCCACGACATGCTGGTGACCCAGATACGCGCACACAAGTAGGGTAACTCTGTTCGCAAAGGGTGCGCATTTGCAAAGAGGGCGCCACCGAATTTTGAGGACACTTTTTTAATTGGCTCAAAGAGAGGAGTGGACCCTCTTGATATGTAGACTCTTTGGTATAAGCTTGTATTATTTTATCCCACGACTGTCTAGACGTCTCGACGTGAGTTTTGAGAAGTATTCACCCCATCTATCGGACCGTGTTTCTTAAGCCCGTCGCTCACTACGCAGTTAAAAGGGTGCGCCCGTCTTGAGAAAGACCACCATCCGGACTGCTCAGTTAAAAATCTCAACAAACCGCGAGATCGCTTGAATTCAGATCGAGCCTGAAAATTATCTGTCGGATTGGAGATAAGGGTACTCGACGCTAAAAATAAAAGGATGTCAAAGTGAAAAGTTGCAAATCTGACTTCAGAATCTTCATCAACGTAAAATTCTAGTGGGATTTGGTACGAAACACTGCTATCAAACGTTTGATGTGGTAATGTTAATATATTATTCTTTGCGTAAGCCAGCTAGTTTTTTTTAAAAAGACAGTTGCGGTTGAATTGTATTGAATGCTGAGGAAAAATTAACGTGTACAAGGGTACTTTTTGTTGATTTTCCTCAGTATTCAATATAATTTAACCGCATATTGTCATTTAAAAGCGATTGAGTCAATTGTTGTGAATCGCGTCAGGGGTGCTGGAAATTTTGATAGGCAGACCACAATATGTTAATCTGAACAAAACAAAATATGACACAATCCTGCAAGAACAGACAAATATAGAATTTCATTTATACCAACTGCAATGAGGTTACTGAACACACAGTGCTACAAATAAAACATAGAGAGAGATAGATAGGTAGGGAGAGAGAAAGAAAAAAAAGGAGGGAGAGAGAGAGAGATAGATAGAGAGAGAGAGTTTACGGAGCGGGTTGTTTCAGCACGTGAGGCATGTAGTATCTAATGTCCTGTCTTGTGCGTATGTGTGAGTGCACCACGTCCACTGTGATTGCAAGAGACTGGTAAATTGCTTTTCAGGTTTCTGGAATTATTCTGCCCAAAGCTTGCGATGAAACACGTACCAAACTTCAGATCTTCATTTATGTTCTGCCAGTCGCCAAATACCTCAAAATTGCCGTCAGCTTTTCGTGGGATGACATTGTCTGTCGCATTTTCGTGTTCTGTTTTTCTATAAGGAGGCCTACTATCTGAAGCAATAATTGATGATATGTGTCTTCGTCCATACGTAAATAATTTGTGTAATCCTCAGAGTACAATGTCAATTCCTTAAAACGGTTTGTGTGGCGTGTGGGTGAATTTCTCCCGCTGAAGAAGCCATTGTTTGCACCATAATTTGTTTCGCCTTTTTTTCTTTAGAGAAATACTTAAGACTATACAAGCTACAGCAACTTCGCTTTGGGTTGGAGCCATTTTGATAATATACTGGCCTGTGTATAGTGTGTGGGCACAAATGAGATCGCTCATGGATCCGATCGTCAGTTCATCTTGAGACCATCTCAAGACCATCTTGAGATCGTCTTGAGATCGGGAACTGGTTAGTGAGTGGCGGGCTTTATACATGTACGGGATGGCCTTTGCGAATGGGATCGGGTCTGGTCGGGTCGGGGGTGATCGTCCTACTCATCGCTTGAAAACAAATACGTCTGTTTTTGAGGCGGCGAGTCGGGCACGATCGCCTTGGCCACGATAGCCGCTTTGCGCCCTCAAGCTGGCTAGCAGACCGCCCGCCCCGCCCCGCCCCTACCCCCAATGGGCACCCCGTATTAGCCAATGTTTCCTTATACGTATTGTGCGATGAGTCGCGAAATGTGCATCCTTATGTGCGACCACATCGGGCCAAACTTTTCAGTCACGTGCGACAAAAGCGACAAAACTGTCTCCTTTTGCGCGACGCGACAAAACTTGCATTGGGTTGTACTCGTTTGCTACCCCCAACCCCATCCCAGTTCTCTGTATTGGAAATATAGGTCTAGATCTACTTCAAATTCAAAGTTTTTAGTCGCAAGTTTTTTAAAGTTCTTGGGAGTGCTTATTTAGGCCACATATAGCCTAAATAAGGCAAGGGAGGGGGGTTTAGCTTATTTAGGCCACAGATGCTCAAACTACCCTTTTCACTGAAAATTTCAGGCAACTGAGTTCGTTCCACTTTCATAATGGTGCACCTTTCTCATTTAGTACAGTTTTATCTCAGTGTACAACTTATAAATCATAATCATAATGAAT
>NW_004797595.1:596398-603763 GCF_000002075.1 Aplysia californica
TTGTAAGAACAAAACACAGTACGCAAAATTTTGCTCAATCCCAATGGTTTGAATGAGGACCAGATTTTTCCTTCATGGAGGGGCAAAAGCTAGGCTACCATTTTGGCACACTTTGGTCAAGTGAAAAAGTCAAATCCTCCGAATGGACTTCCTGGTCAAATTTGGGGTATAAAAAGTGTGTACACAACCGTGACAACGTGACTGAGTCAAAGTTACACTATCTTTGCCTGAGTGGCACTCTCTCGTACTGTCTCGTAGTAGTACATGTAGTAGTAGTAGTAGCAAAAATCGTGTAGAGAATCTGTGGTAGTAGATTCTATCTAGTAGGCAGTTTAGTGAACATGCACGCGGCAGGGCTAATCGGCCCCGATAAGCCCCGTAGACTTTTGTGATCGGCCAGGAAGCCTCGTGTTTTGATGGGTCTAAACAACTCAGTGTTAATCGCACTGCCACATCCGACAGGCCTACATCTTTTTAAAAGGAAAAGAAAGATCATCAAAATTGTTGAATTCGCGTGAAAATCGATTCGGTAGAACTGGAACTATTAAAATTTGCTTCTGAAAACAAAGCAATTTTTATAACTCGATGAAATAAAAACTACTGGCTGTGTTATTCTGTATTAATTATGAAACTTCAGGACGTATTATTATTTTCCAACGTCTTTTGACGCCTGAGCTGTAGAGGTTGAAGTTTTCACAACACTAACAGATCTAGTAATAGCAGGGCTTTCCGTAAACAAAATGCATAGATCTACAAAAGCCGAACCACCGAATCGACCGGTCAGCGACCCGGGCACCCCGCTCTCCCCTGCACACTGTGGTAACGTGTTGCTTCGGTATAATTATTCAACTATTAATACGTGCGGCTATGGCAATTGGGATGTACTGACTGACAAAACAATTCACAGTTTTGTTTTTATTTTACCATATTTTTGACTTTAATAATGCAGGTGATAGCTAGATCTAGATTCCCTGTCTAGAATCAGTAGTAGCAGGCCTATGCTAGAAGCAGCCAGAGAGCCTACAACTGCTAAATCTAAGTCTAACTTATTGCTATGCCTTTTGTTTGTTTTTATAAAGTGTTTTACGGCGCTCGCAACTGCATAAGGTCTTATGAGCGTGCGGGACACACCTAACATTTTCAGTAGGTAGGACATTTTGAATTTTGCCCAGGTGGCGGCCGAAGCCTACTCTTATCGATTTTAGACCACCAAGGGATCTTTAACGTGCGCAACTTGGACACGGGCCCTCCGAGATTTTTCGCCCTTGTATGAGAAGGCTAGGTGTAGATCTCTCCTACCAGAAGATCAGGGGTGTGGCTGAAAGACCGCAGTAAGAAGAAGCGAAGGAGTAGCAGTAGAAAGTCTGCAGAAAGAATCAGAAGCCCAGAGGAAGGGGCAGAGGGGGTAGGGGCAGAAAGTGGAGATGAAAGCAGACGACAGAACATTGCTAGAGAGCAGGAAATGAGATGAAAGGAGACACATTTAGAGAAGAAAATTTTTCGGTCGCTACCCGGATACGAACCTGGGACCCTTTGAATGAGAGGCCAACATTTTAACCTCTAGGCCACGAGAGCCCCCACTATGCCTTTGGGCTTTGGAATTGAAATAAAACGAATTGCACAGTTCTAGTTTATTTTAGATTCAGCAAATAACTGTATTTCCAGAGTTAATAATAACAAATCCCACCATAACAATCTCTTTTACTTTTATTAGAATAATTAGATCCAATTTTTTTTCTCTAAAATCTGTTTTGCGCAAACTTAAGATTTTCTCTACTTGTAGAGCACAGAATTTACGTTGTAAGCCTCTGCTCGGTATTTTAGTATGCATAATAAAATACATATATATATAGATCTATATAATCATTTTATGTTATTTTCTGGATATTTTTACAACTTTTTTTAGCATGTCATATAATCAAATCAATTTTTGCCATTTTCTTTGATAAGAATAGCATTAGCAGTGGACATTTTAGACAGCGAGTCTCTGATTCAATATTTTAAAAAAATGCTAATTAATAAAAATTGCAAATTGATAATAGTATAGTCCTGTAGAGGATAGGTGGACTCCGGGGTCTGCATAGCGAAATACTAGGTTTTAGGATGTGGACCTCGGAGTCACCGTAGTGAAATAAGGTTTGGTTTAAGTAAGGATTGGTGGACCCGGGGTCAACGTAGTGATAAATAAGCAGGTTTAAGGTGGACCCCGGGGCCATTCTAAAACCTAACTAGTGTTTCGTTAGGTAGACCCTGGGGTCCACCTTAAACCTACCTATTTCACTACGTTGACTCCAGGGTCCACCAATCCTTAAAATTAAACCAAGATCTACATGTACTTATTTCACTACATTGATCCCAGGGTCCACCAATCCTTAAACCTAGATCTACTGATTTCACTACGTTGACCCCGGGGTCCACCAATCCTTAATTAAACCTCTACTTATAATTTCACTACGTTCACCATGGGCTCCGCCAGTCCTACTATAAAATAAACTGAGATCTACTTATTTCACTATGTTGACCCCGGGGTCCACCGATCCTTAGTTAAACCTAGGTCTACTTATTTCATTACGCTGACTCCGGGGTTCACATCCTAAAACCTAGCATTTTGTTAGGTAGACCCCGGGGTCCACCTATCCTTTTGGCTAGATAGACCCCGTAGTCCGCCTATCCACTTTCTTGATAATAACTGAAAACAGAACATGCCAGTTGTCATGAATAGTGAAGAAAAATGCGGGGAAAAAAAGACAATGAGGTAGACTTTAATTTGTCCAAAAAATTGCAAATGCAAGTGAAGATCATAAAATAATTTTGTTATTTTCTGGTCATCTTTCCATGGTTTATAAAAAATTCCAGTGGGCCTACTACTAGGTCTATGTCTCTGAAGAACATTTTGCTGGCCTTTATTAGCTTTTTTTCATGTACTTGAAAGCATAGAATATATAGTTTTACACAAATATATACACAATACTTTGAAAAAGAAAGATAAGGTCATTGTTGTTGTTGTTTTTTTACGGAATCCGTTTTACGTTGAGAAAAGCGCTAAAAACAAGTTAAAAAATTTTAAGAATGCCCATAATATTAGTATTAGGAATCCGAAATTGCTACCTAGTTGGCTTACTCTTTAATAACTATGAGCAGTTAAGAAAAAAAAAAAGAGAATGATATAGGATTTGTCTAAATATGACCATTAGCAATAAAGATATTGCCCATTTTGTCCAATTATCCTTGCAGGTAAAATCACCCTGCACTGTACCTCAATAAACACAAAAGGAATATTTATGTGACTTTGTATTAAGGTGTTTTGTAGTTGAGTTCTATGTAAAATTCTCAACAAAATAATGTACATTTGGACTGTTCAACTGAGATAGACACTCATGCACACAATAACATTTACACATGACACACACACATACACACACACTATTACATTTACTCTTTCTCTCTAGAAACACACTATTACATTTACTTTCTCTCTCTAGATCTCTCTCACCACAACCACTCACAAAACAAACACACACACACACACACACACACACACACACACACACACACACACACACAACTCTTACCCTTGGTCCACTTTTCATTTAGTATCATCCTCTATTTTGAAATAATCCCCCGCACTAAATAAAAAGATCAGTAGAATCTTGACCTTCCGAATCCATGGTTAGTTCAAGAAATCTACCATATAATGTGTCCTAAATAAGGTAAGGGAGGGGGGCTTAGCTTATTTAGGGCACAGTGGCCTAAATAAGGTAAGGGAGGGGGGGGGTAGCTTATTTAGGCCACATGTGGCCTAAATAAGGTCACCTTATAATACATGTAATGAAATTGATGCCTAAGTTTTTAATAAACATTTCTTGGGCAAGGTGGACCATGTCGTAAGTTGCATTATGTTATAACTACAACAGTTTGAAGATTGGAAACCAAGCTCATTATTCTAAATTGTCTAGCCACCTTGTCAAACGGTTTGAGTGACACAGCAGTTGATGAATGAAAGGAGGAACACAAAAGTTTAGGTCAAGACACCTTGTCAAACGGTTTGAGTGACACAGCAGTTGATGAATGAAAGGAGGAACACAAAAGTTTAGGTCAAGACAGTGCGTGAGAGAAGGTCTATCATCGCTGGGACAGACTGATGCAATATAATTGACACAATAGACTTTGGGATGATAGAAATGAACTGTGGGGAAAACAGGGTGTACTATTCTCTATTTTACCTCAAGTTATTGTATACATCCATGAGTACGAGTGGCATCAAGCAGACGAAAGTCCATATGTGTCAAAATAAAAGGAAAAAAATACACATTTATTACATGTAAAAAATTCTATAATTCAGACATGTACCGACAGCACAAGTTTTTAATCTGCAGATTGTGACTCTGAGATTGAATACAGAAAAGGACCTTAAATTGATTCTACATCACATGTCATGTACGATGCTGCTGTGAAGGAAAATGGATGTGAAGAGTTTTAAAGAAATAATAATGTAACTTGTAAAGAAAACAACAATGCTTTACATTGGTTTGGTTATTTTGACTACATATGTGGCCTAAATAAGGTAAGGAAGGGGGATTTAGCTTATTTAGGCCAACTGTGGCCTAAATAAGGTAAGGGAGGGGGGGGTTTAGCTTATTTAGGCCATATGTGGCCTAAATAAGGTCACTCTTTTTTAAGTCACCTAAAAAATAGTGCATGGTTCCTTGTTGGTCGTAGTGAAGAAGTAGAAGTTGCATGATTATAAACTTCATCGGTATGTTTGTCTCTGATTTAGGAGTACAATGTTGTTTTGGGGGCTCTCGTGGCCTAGAGGTTAAGGTGTTAGCCTCTCATTCAAAGGTCCCGGGTTCGAATCCGGGTAGCAATCGAAAAACTTTCTTCTCTAAAATTGTCTCCTTTCACCTCCTTTCCTGCTCTCTAGCAATATTCTGTCGTCTGCTTTCGTCTCCTCTTTCTGCCCCCACCCCCTCACCCCCCTTGCCCCCTCCTTTGGGCTCCTAACTCTTTCTGCAGCCTTCCTACTGTTACTCCTTGACTCCTTCTTACAGCTGTCTTTCAGCCACACCCCTGATCTTCTGGTAGGAAAGATCTACACCTAGCCTTCTCGGACAAGGGCGAAAAATCTCGGAGGGCCCGTGTGCAAGTTGCGCACGTTAAAGATCCCTTGGTGGTCTAAAATCGATAAGAGTAGGCTTCGGCCGCCACCCGGGCGAAATTCAAAATTTCCTACCAACAAAAAAAAGTATTAGGTGTGTCCCGCGCGCTCATATTACCTTATGCAGTTGCGAGCGCCGTAAAACCCTATACTAAACAAACAGACAAACAAGCAATTTTGTTTTCCTTAGATCTGAAACACTTCTCAGGTCAGTGTCTAGTTATTACGCAGTAGCCTATGAGTATGATCCATCTGTAAAAAATAACCAATTCCGCGAATGGAGAATAAGGAAGCAAAGCAAAGGATAAAATCTAGCTTAAGTTGATTACATCATGTACAACTTGGTAGCTCATTATATTATTATGCTCCCAAAATCAATTTATGCATCCTGCATTTGCTTGCACGTTTCGTCCCTATCAAATACTAGGTACATGTATACCCTCCTATATGCAACATGGTGAGAGAGAAATTAATTATGATCATAAATAATATTATGTATTTTCCCCATGGATACAACGCCCTTCATAGTGTCGACAATTGTGCGAACAAGATTACTTTAGTATTATAATATTTGTCGGTAAAAAACAACAACAACAACCCAATGAAACAACTCTAAATCGATAATTTACCTCTGATTAGAACGTCATGGTGGTCCGTGACCAGAAAATAGGTGAAAGCCTTTAGCGATATGTCTTCTTTTTAAATTTAGCCTCGCGTGAACTGGCGCGCCGCCAAAGAGCACATGGTGTTGTTTTGTACTTTGATGTGACAGGCCAGGAAGCCTGAGTCATCTGTCTCTACCGGCGCTCCTCCGGGCTATGCGATCCTCCTTGCTGAGGTCACTGATCTCACCCTCTGTCTGTCTGTCTGTCTGTCTGTCTGTCTGTCTGTCTGTCTGTCTGATAATAATATTAATGGTAAAAAAAAAATAAAAAATATCATCACATCTTTCTCGCATTTAAAAAGTGTTGTATTTAATTAAAAGCCTCAACACACAGGCACACATACATTGAGTGCTATTCCTGGAAAGAAAAGTCTCGTTTGTAGTTTATATTAGTTCTGTGTACAGATATCAAGTTTTAGTAAGAAGTCAGGTATGCTGGGGGTATTCCCGTTTGCTTTTATCCGTGCAGTCCGTGAACCAAGAGTGTACACACACACACACACACACACACACACACACACACACACACACACACACACACACACACACACACACACACACACACACATTAAAAACAACAACTAGAATAAATGTGAGTCAGCGTGGTGGAATCAGGCTGTCGTCAAAACACATCAAAATGAAGAAACTTGCATTTTCCCGCAGGTTTATGAATTTTTATCAAATTTTTGTTTTTTGGCTCAACACCTTTCATGCCCATTAAAGAACTCATTTCTGTGTTAATATTTCTGAAAAACGTTGATTAAAGGCACAAAAAAAAGTAAATTTTCAGTAACCACGGACTCTTAAGCTAAGAAAATAACAAATCTTTGGGGGCCATTTTCTCACTAATTTCACCTCTGAAAACTGGTGACCTCTACCTCCTTCTTTTGCAAATATCTCGACTTGTATTCAAGAAAAAAGGATATTTTTTTCATCTAAATAAAGACAAGTGAACAAGCTTTAAGATGATACCAATAACTCTACATGCCCAAAAATTGACGAGAGCCTGATTCCACCACGCTGCCTCACAAATAAGAAACCAGTGGCTCAATTCTGGATAATTTCGTAACGATACGAGGGCTGTCCCACGGAAAACCGGAAAAGGTCCGTAAAAGCAAAAATCTTTGTCCTATTATAATAAAACTGTAACACATCATACCTCAACATGTGCTTTATTTCTCAATGTAATCACCATCCCGCTGGACACATTTTTCCCATTGCTGGATCTGGGAGAAGACACCCTCCCTGAAGAATCTTTCGTCAGGGGATTTCAACCAATCTATCACGGCTTCCACGAGGTCTTCGTCGTCGGTGAATCGCTGTCCAGAAATATGGCGTTTCATTGGTTCAAAAAGGTGATAATCTGACAGGGCCAAGTCAGGACTGTGAGGGAGGTGTAGTAGAACTTCCTAGCCGAACCTTTGGAACCAGTCTTTCGTGACGTTTGCGGTGTGTGGCCAGAGCTGTTAAAGTACTTTTAAAAAAGTACTTAAGTACAAATTTAAGTACAATCTAAAATTGTACTTAAGTACAGTAAAAGTAC
>NW_004797595.1:606518-607508 GCF_000002075.1 Aplysia californica
CCCCCCCCACCAGGCAGTGCATCTGTGTGCGGGAGTACGTCTCCGAATAGTTCCTGGGTGCTCGCCGGAGACGTCTCCAAATATCTTCTGCCGTATTAGAGGGTGATTCGGATTCAGTGTCCGGATTTGCACATCATATCAGAGAAATGGTCTTTCCCATTGAAAATGAAAATCCAAGTTGACCAGTTGGTAACAAGTTTTCAGCTTCTGGTGAAGTAGCCGCCCACCACTCTTTAGCAAACCATAAGTGACATGATCCGTCGCGCTGTTTTCCCAGTCGGTAATAACATGAACTTGCGACAGAAGTATAGGTCGTTTGCAGAGTGGTGGTGACCCATTTGATTGTTTTTGTAGGAGGGGGTTCATAAACCATGGCACTAGATGTTTCTTGTCTGACACGTTTTGTTTTGTTATACTTTTACATTTTAATTAGGCTTACGACAGTCCTAAACTATACCTACGATCACTTCTGATAGGGACCTCAGAAAAGAATTGGGTTTGTTTTCTTCATTTTGTCATTTTGACGAGTCCTACCTATTTTAAAAACTAAGTTTATTATCCACCACTTTTGGCAAACATCGATTACGTAAAAGATCGAATATCAGCTGTGGGAGGTTGGCGGGTGCTCTGGTGTGGTTTGCTCCTTCTTTCCTATCAAACATCTATTGTCTTTTTCTCCCCTCCTTTTTTGTGTTTGTTACTCCCCTGTAACTCCTCTTGCCTCCAATCTTCGGCACTTATGTGACCTTATTGTGTTGCAAGTGCCGTAAAACTCTTACCAAAAAAAAAGAATAACAGCTAGAATCAACACGGTAGACCGAGCCACCCTGAGGCGCGTTTGAGAGGAATTCTTATATATAGGTGTATCAGCCTGATGTTGTCCTTGCGCCGGTGGTGGCCGCGTTGAGCAATTGTTGTAAGACATGAAATAAATTCTGATGATTTTCGCGTATTCTCCCAGTAGTTATTTATCAATCAAACCTCGTCTCT
>NW_004797595.1:607608-611125 GCF_000002075.1 Aplysia californica
CCCCCCGCATTGTACCTCCAGCCCTGCTTACCGACAGGTTTTGCCAATGTACGAAAATAATAGATCTACCGTACATAAACATAGTATTTTTGTGCCTTTACACCGCCAACCGCCAAATGTCTCAATTGTACGGTCCTTATTAAAGAAAATTTACCTCGTTGACCCGCCAGCGGACTGGCCACCAGAAATGCACAGTACACACTGGGCTACACACTGCTCACGGCACATCCACTCGGTGGCTGCTGGACAATAATCTTTTGCACACAAATCTGAGACTTAGATCTAGTCTCCACGAGCTAGGCCGAGGTTCAGGTCAAACGTTTTTCGCCGATTGCTCCCTTTCCGCCCTTCCCACCTCCCAACCCTTTTTTTTGATGACATTGATTGCTCCTTCTTTTGAGTTTTTTTTTTTTTTAAACAAGAAAAAAAACATTGGGTGGTTGACGTGTGCTCTGGTGGGGGTTTCTCCTTCTTTTCTATCAAACATCTATCGTCTTTATCGCCCCTCCTTCTTTTTTGTTTTTGTTACTCCCTTGTAGCCCCTCTAATCTTCGGCACGTATATGACCGTATTGTGTTGCAAGTGCCTTAAAACTCTTACGAAGAGAAAAAAACAAACAACCCCACCCGTGTTTTGTACATTTCAGGCAGTATATCGAAAGCGAACACAATACAATGTGTAATGTAGAAGAGTAACTTTGTAATTCAGCATTAAATTTCGCTGCCCGCGTGAATCTACCTTAATTTGATGCGCTGATTGTGAAAATGCTACATGTATTATTTTTAGGCTTTGGTCAATGTTAAGAAGAAAAATAAAAATTAGATCTAAATTTGTCGTTTGGAGTTAGAGGTACCGCGCCATCTTGGTCCCCCGGCAAAATACAATGTATCTGGCGTCATCATCATCATCCGGTGCCTTGCCGACTGGCGTGGACGATCATGGACCTCCACTTCACCCTGTCCTGCGCTGCAGCAACGGTGTCTGTTCTTGCTGCTCCCAACCATGTTGTCATCTTGTCCAGTATCTTTTCCCTCTGTCTGCCTCTGCCTCTCTTTCCATCAAACTTTCCTGTTGTTACAATATTCTCTAATGCTTCTTTCCGCATTGTGTGTCCGAAGAAATTTGCCTGTCATTTTCTTATATTCGTGATAAGTTGTTTTCTATAATTTGCTTCAACCAGGACTTCTTCATTTGTTTTTCTAGCTGTCCATGGGATACGTAGCATGCGTCTTATGAAACACAACTCTGTCGCTACAATTGTTCTTTCCAGCTGTTTATTGATTGTCCACGCTTCGCACCCGTATAAAAGGATTGGCTCGATGTAACTTTTCAGTACATGTACTCTTTTCCTCGTTTCCCGTGGCAGATTGATGTTTGTTAGTATTTGTTTCATCTTGTGGAAGGTTGCTTTTGTTTGGCAAATGCGGCTTTTAATTTCGGTGTGACATCTACCATCTGCATACCTGCCAACCCTACAGAAAAAATCGGTATATCACCGACTTTTTGGTCAAACTGCCGATCCATCGATTTCGAGATGTAAGCCACCGACAAGTGCCCCCCATGTCTGCTGTATTGCTGTAAAATTTCAGATCTTTGTGTGTAGTAGGCCTCCACTTTACGTACCAATTTAAAATTACCACGCATTCTTTGATAAAACACTAGAGCTGGAAACTAGATCAGGGACCCAACACGCGAGTTGCGGCATGCAAGAGGTGCGTGATCGCAAGGCGGCATGTGAGTGACTGCCTAAAACCAGAGGGTTTTACTGTGTACAGTAATTCAATGCTAAAACTGCTAGAACTAAGCAGGTTACCAATGACGTCGTTGCAGGTTTTTCCGATACTGCTTTGCTAAGGTGTAGAGGGGTGATCGGCCACAGTTCAAGTTCAAGAAACGTCCCACTTCTTGGCAATATTTTCCTATAAAGTCCCCCAAAATTTTGAAACAAAACATCCCAATAACTTTTTTATTTTTAAAATGTAAAAACCACAATTCTTAGAATTCACTCGTCTTTCATTTAAGCTGGATAAAAATTTAATTTTTCATTGTCATTGCTAATTTTTATTTTTTGTTCTTTGTCAATTTCTACATTTGTTTGAAGTCGCAAACACACTCATGTATATGTGGGTCAAAATATTGATAAGGGTCCCCTATTAAGTATGCAGCCAGTGGCAATATGGCCTACTACAGATTTTTTAGGTCAACTACAGATTTCTTGACAAAAATTGTGTCAACTACAGACTTAGGTCCAGGTAATGTTGGCAGGTATGCATCTGATGATATAATGGTCCCCAAATATTTAAAAATCTGGCGTCGCCAGATATCAAAAGAAATGTTAATAAATTTCTTGTTTATGACTCAGTTGACATCAAAATTGACCGAAAGCTAGATGTCTAGAACATCCATCTGGATTATGTTTTTCAAAAAAGTATTTGCTGCTGTACAACAGAAAGATGATAAAGCAGTTAGCTCCTGTACAACGTGCTTTTACCAGTTCAGACATATCAGCAGATAAATTCTCCGAAATCGACCAGTGCATGATTTGTTCAGGAAGAGCCGACGGGATAGGTATCTGTAAAAATTATCGGAAGATCCATTTTGTAATGGGCTGCACATTTTGAAAGGTTTGTCCATAGAAAATAAGATGTGAATTCTAAGCGCCGGTAGTTAGCCTGTAAAAATAATGCACTCTTGAAAAGGTTAAGGTGACCTGTCATTCAGTAAACTCTGACCGACACCTCGTCATGTTACCAACATCCTGGAGGGGTTTTGAACGTTATTTCATTGATGATAAGGGGAGAAAGAACCGGCACTTCCAGCAAGATAGGGATGCTCCTCATGACGCCAGAGGTGTTCTAGACTGGGTCAACAACCATTTTGATTACAGGACCGTCGATACTCCGACTAAGTACAACTGAATCTAAAGCTCAAACAGTCCGACCTGAGTCCACTGGACTTTCATCACTGGGTGTGTTTAGAGGACAAGATGTGTGGGAAAACCTTCGAAAGTTTCCTAGACTTGAGAGAAATCTTCACAGAGAGCACACGAATTAGTACTAGGGTCTTTGCATCGCAGTTGACCGTGGAACCTTCTTAAATTTAAGTGCCTATCTTCATAGATCTAGTCATATCATCTGAAAAGGCAGGTGCACCGCCGGACTTTTCCCTCATTCTGTTGCAATTAGGCTTCGAAGATCAGGTACAAATCACCGCGCGATAGGCGAACGGGTGCTTGTCAATTAACCCGCGATCCCTTGCGGCAGTCCCCAGTCAAAGTGTCGGTCACTGGGTTGCTTCTTGTCCTTCCGGTGATGGGTTGACGCGTCCATCTGTCATCGCTTGTGGCGAGGGGAACGCTCGCGCTAGCTTGCATTGGTGTGCTTGTGTGTGTGTCTGAGAGAGAGAGAGAAAGAGAGAGAGAGAGAGAGAGAGAGAGAGAGAGAGAGAGAGAGAGTTTATAATGAAGTGTACACATACATACGTTTATTTGTAGTGTACTTGTAACGCTCTCTCTCTC
>NW_004797595.1:611995-615826 GCF_000002075.1 Aplysia californica
CTCTCTCTCTCTCTCTCTCTCTCTCTCTCTCTCTCTCTCTCTCTCTCTCTCGCCCTCTCCCTCTGTGTGTGCATAATTTTTTACTGCTGTTTTGTTCTGTGCCAATCCGAAGGTTTTAATTGAGTGGAAAAAGGGAGGGGCCGGGGGCGTTGATTTTTGTGTTGAAAAGACTGTCTTTCTGTGTGCAAATGTGCGCGCGTGCTTGAAAGAATGTGTGTTTTGTGTGCTAGAAAGAAGAGAAATATTAATCCTTAACCCAAACCTGAAGCTCAGTCATTCGTGTGTTAGTCAAGGTGATGGTTATCTTAACCCTATCTACCCCCCGTGTTTTACTATAATACATGTATCCATACCGGACAGCGGAAAATTGCGCAGGTACTATTGTCAAAAAATCCAAAAGAATGTGTTCCAAATCCTGCTGGAAAATTGCGCAGGGATTTTCGATATCAAGTTTTTCTTAAGTTGCGCAGGTATTCGACATGGTACCGAATGGTTGAAATTCTTTAAGTATAAGTTTAAGTAGTAGACTTCTTCAGTCAACGAATTATCAAGGCTGTTTTTTCATTTCATTATATACCATTTTTTCTTATTTATTCAGGCATTTACAAATGGATAAAGTTCACCACGGGGAGGTGGAACACGGGCGAACACATTAATTCATACAAGGCGGCTAATATATTTACTTATTTTCTGGTTCTTCTGTAAGGCAAGCTCATCGGACTATGTTCACCTAAACAATGAAACCCCTCCGACACCCAACCTGGCAGAGAGGTCTAGATCTACTACTTGAACTGTTTTCAGTGAACACTCAGTCCGTTAAACCTGGTTGAGGTCGGGGTTCTGATTTGACAACAGCTATCTAAGATCTCACATCGGATTCAATGAAGTCGCTCCCAGTGGTCACACTCATTTTTTTTTTTATCCCGCAACGAATCTTATCTGTTCCTGGAAACCATCTATGACACCTGCATCGTGAACCATTATTCGCTTAGCCTATTGTTTATATAACTTAGGCGACCAATCAGCGGCGTTCTTTCATACCAACGTACAGGTTTAGCACGCACACTTTTTATGTGACTGGGTCGGACGGGTGGCCACCACACATGTGACCAAAGATAGTATACAGCCGAAGGTATTAACTATCTTTGGTGTGACCAAAGATTCTCTACTACTGGTAGTTTAGAGAAACTTTGGTGTGACTGTGTATTGGTATGGGTTTAACGCCCCTATCAACACTATTAGGTTATTTAAGGGGTGGGTCCTCCTAGTTTAACGTCCGTCTCCAATAGGACCGAGCCAAGTGGGAAATTCGTGTATGTGACTGTGTGTTAGCGGCACTCATTTATACCGAGAAAACCCGAAAAGACACCCGAAAAGACCCGAAAAGACCCGAAAAGACAGACACTTAATGACCCGAAAAGACATACATGGTTTTTTATTTATTGTTTATTTATTTGTTGCTTATTTATTGCTACTGGCTGCAAAAATAAGCAACTTAACATAGCCACATGGAATGTGAGAACGATGAACCAAAAAGGCAAATTAGATAATATAGAGCAGGAAATGGATAGGATGAAGCTAAAATAAGGCCTTTCAGAAGTTAGATGGGCGGGGGCAGGCTTGATTAAAAGAGGATCCAAAACAATTATATATTCAGGAGGAAAAACCCATGAAAGAGGAGTCGGAATTTTATTTGACGAAGCAACAGCAAAGAGCACAAGAGCAAAGAGCATCAAAGGTTTTGGGGGAGTGTCAGATAGAGTCATCGTGGCTAAATTAGAGGGAAAACCTTTTGACATAGGTGTCATCCAAATAATAATATTATATGCACCAACATCAGAGCACGACAACGAGGAAATTGAGACTTTTTCTGAAGACCTTGATAAGGCAATGAAACAGTTAAAATCACAAGATGTAAAGGTAGTCATGGGAGACTTTAATGCCAAAGTAGAAAGTACACGTATAGAAGATATAGTTGGGCCATGGAGACTGGGTAATGAGAATGAACGCGGGGAGCGACTGGTAGAATGGTGCAGAGGAAATAATTTTATGACATCAAACACATGGTATGAAAATCACCTTAGAAGACGATACACTTGGAAGAGTCCTGGCGATAGAACTAAAAATCAAATAGACTTGATACTTATTAAGAAACGTTTTAGAAATACAATAAAATCGTCTAAATCACTGTCAGGAGCAGACTGTGATAGTGACCATGTACCAGTCATCTGTAAAATGCGGATAGGACTGAAGAAACTCAAAAAGTCATAGTATCAACCTGAATTTGTCATAAGTCTTGTAAAGACAAATCAAGAACAGAAAGAACGTTTCTCCATAGATGTAAGAAATGCATTTCAAGCTTTGGAAAACATTACTAAATCGGAAGAGCTATGGAGGAAAATGAAAGACTCAATAATGGAAGCAGTGGAAGAAAATATCCCCCAGAAAGCTAAAAAAAAGGTAATAAAAAATGGATGACCCACGAAATATTAAAACTAATGGAAGAAAGAAGAAAGGCAAAATCAAATGTGGAAAGGTTACATCTTAAACAGGGAAATAAAGAAAAAATGCCACAAAGCAAAAGAAACAAGGATAAATGATCAGTGTCAACAAATAGAGAAAAACCAAAACAGAGACAGCAAATACATGCATTTCAAAATCAAAGAAGTAAGTGGGATAAAAGGATGCTCAAATACAGGATGCATAACATCAAAGGGAGGGGATATTTTAATGGACAACGGGGATGTCTTAAACTGATGGTCACTGCGTTCGCTCAGAGCGATGTCGCCTGCGTTGGCAAGGCTTCTCACCGCCATGCTTTGGTGCCCTTGCTGTCTTTATGCTCCTCTTGGTAGCCCTGACTATATCGGTTTCTTCTGCCACTACACGGAAGAACTTTTTCATGTGGGCTTTCCTCTGTTTGTCAGTCTTGCCGTAGAAGGCATCTCTGGGTATGAAAAATTTCTTGAACTGCTCAGAGAGTTCAAAATCACCCAAGCCGAGTATGGCCCTACGAGTCTCTCTGTACTGGGCATTGACTGCTTCTTCAAGGGTTGGCACCAGTTCTGGAAGTTTGAGGGGTTTCCAAGACGTGTATGACTTCAGGACATTGTTTCTGCTCTCGCAATTATTGTTTGTCCACAATGCGTTCTGAATCACCAATCCCTGACGTTCTGTGGCTGTCATGTGCTCGGCTAACATCGGAATTAACCGTCTGATGTAACGCGCAACATGGTCCTCATGGCAGTCGGCAATGTGGGACATTATGTCAGAAAGAGATGCATGATCAGGCTCTGACATGAGGGCACCATTCGGGTGTCTTTTCGGGTGTCTTTTCAGCGACGGGAAGGGCATTTCTCGCGAGAAACGAGTACTCGGCTGGTCTCGTGCCCGCTCCTACTGTGTGTGCGTGTGTCTTGGGGCACGGGCACAAGAGGCTCGGGCGTGGAACCTCAAGGCTAGAGGTACAAACGCGTCTCAGTTACCCTCCCCCCCCCCCTCCTGATCCCGATCAATGTTGCGCTAGTCTTGTCAAAGATATAGTCTAGATCTACCTAATGTAATGCGCACTGGACTGTGGAATCAAACGTTGCCGTTTGCTAGGCTCTGCACAGCAACCTAACTTGTTCGGCAAACAGTAGGCCAACGTTAAAGATGATAGATGACACAGGCGTGCATTTGAATGAATCGACCCTTTTGCACAGCGTGTGCTTGGTAGAGCTCAGTGTATTTTCCTGGAATTTTCCTGCATTTCTTCCGTCTGGCATCAAAGAAAATGAAATGCCTCTCATTTGAAACCAAACTACAGTCAAACCTCTTTGTAAGCCCCCC